>NW_006921704.1:9371725-9373714 GCF_000298275.1 Orycteropus afer afer | reverse complement strand
GGCATCCCAAGGAGCTCTGGTGGCATAATGCCTAAGGCATTTGTCTGGTAACCAGAAGGCTGGTGGTTCAAACCCACCAGCCACTCCTCAGAAGAAAGATTGGGCAATCTACTTCTGTAGTGATACCACCTCGGAAACCCAAGGAGGGGTCTCTATGAGTCAGACCCAATTCTATGGCAGTGAGTGTGGTTTTTTGGTTTGGTATGACAGTCCGTGGTACTCTCAGTATTCTTCTCCAACATCACAACTCAAAAGCATGAGCTATTCTTTGGTCTTCCTTATTCATTGCCCAAGTTTCATACGCATATGAGGTGATTGGAAATACCATGGCTTGGGTTAGATGCACCTTAGTCTTCAAAGAGACATCTTTGCTCCTCAGCACTTTAATGAGGTCTTTTACAGCTGATTTTCCCAGTGGAATACATTTTCTGATTTCTTGACTGCTGCTTCCATTGCTGTTGATTGTGGAAACAATATGAAATCTTTGACAACTTCGATCTTTTCTCCATTTATCATGATGCTGCTTATCGGTCCAATTGTAAGCATTTTCATTTTCTTTATGTTGAGGTGTAATTCGTACTGCAGAACGTAGTCTTTAATCTCCATCAGTAAGTACTTCAAGTCATCTTCACTTTCAGCAAGCAAAGTTGTATTGTCTGCATATTGCAGGTTGTTAATGAGTCCTCTTCCAATCCTGATGCTGCGCTTTTCTCCATGTAGTCCATCTTCTCAGATTACTTACTCAGTATACAGATTGAATAATTTTGGTGAAAGGATGCAACTCAGACACACTCTCTTCCAGATTTTAAGCCATGCAGTATCCCCTTATTCTGTTCAAATGACCTTATTCTGATATATGTACAGGTTCCTGATGAGCACAATTAAGTGCTCTGTAATCCTCATTCTTCTCAATGCTATCCACAATTTGTTATGATCCACACAATCGAATGTTTTTACATAGTCAATGAAACACAAATAAACATCTTTCTGATATTTGCTGCTTTGAGCCAAGATCCATCTGACAGCAGTAATGATATCCTTTGGTGCATATCATCTTCTGAATCCAGCTTGCATTTCTGGAAGTTTCCTGTCAGTACACTGCTATGACCATTTTTGAATTATCTTCAGCAAGATTTTACTTACATTTGTTATTAATGATATGGTTTGATAATTTCCACATTCTGTCAGATTACCATTTTTTGGAATGGGGATGCATATGGATCTCTTCCAGTCAATCAGCAAGGTAGCTGTCATATATATTTCTTGGTATAGATGAATAAGTGCCTCCAGCATGGTATCTGTTTTTTGAAGCATTTCAATGGGTATTGCATCAATTCCTGGAACCTTGTTTTTCACCAATTCCTTCAGTCAGCTTTGACTTCTTCCTTCAGTATGCTTCTGTAAAGATTTATAGTTTTTAAAACTCTATGGGGAAATTCTACTCTGTCCTATACAGTTGCTAAGAGTTGGAATATTGACTTGATGGCAGTGGGAAGGCTGGCAGTTCAAACCCACCAGCCACTTCTTGGAATGAAGGTTGGGCATTCTACTTCCATAGTGATATCACTTCAGAAACCCAAGGAGGGTTTGCTATGAGGTGGATCTGATTCCATGGCAGTGTTTTTTTTTTTTTTTTTTTTATTGTAGTAAATGAAAAACCCAAATACAATTGATTACAGGTGTATTGCTGATCTTTAGCTGATGAGCATCAATTATAAATATGTTATTCATTTAAAAAAGAACAAGCATATGAAAATATGCCTATGAATTCATGCTCAGTAGGTTTATTTTGTGGGAAAATAAAAATTAAACCTAGAATGAGATATTCAACAGAACACCAATAATTGAAAAGTCTGACAATATGAAATGTTGAAGAAGATGTGGAGTAGCTGGAACTCCTGTTCATTATTAGTGGGAAAGAGACCTGATCTGGAAGAAAGAAGAAGAAGAAGAAGAAGAAGAAGAAGAAGAAGAAGAAGAAGAAGAAGA
>NW_006921704.1:9367339-9371625 GCF_000298275.1 Orycteropus afer afer | reverse complement strand
GAAGAAGAAGAAGAAGAAGAAGAAGAAGAAGAAGAAGAAGAAGAAGAAGAAGAAGAAGAAGAAGAAGAAGAAGAAGAAGAAGAAGAAGAAACTTTTCTAAGGTATAATTGATATACAATAAGTTTCATATGTACAATTTGCTAAGTTTTGAGACATCCACACACCTGAAAATTTATCATCACAAATCAAAATAATGAACATACCCATAAACCACAAAAGTTTCATGTACTTTTTAAACCACTTCTCTCTGCTTCTCATCTGATCCCAGCAACCACTGGTCTGTTTTGTAATATTTTACATTGTTGGCATTCCCTAATTTTTTTTTTTTTTTTTTTGTAAATCTAATCATTCAGTAAACAAGTTTTTTTCAGCTTCTTTTAGTGAGTACAATTACTTAGAGCTTTATTGATATTGTTGGATGAGTCACTAGCTCATCCCTTTTCATAGTATTCCATTGTATGTATACACCACAGGTATTATTTTGTAACCATTTACTTGTTGATTTATGTTTTTGTTATTTTCAGTCTTTGGCTATTGCAAAAAATCCCCCATGCACATTTAAGTAAACGTTTTTGCGTTAGATCTGCTTCCATTTAACTTTATTAAATACCTGGTATTAAATCCCTGGTAAGTATACTTTTAACTTTCTAAGAATATGAAAAACTGTTTCCAAAGTTAATGCACAATTTTCAATTCCAGCCAGCAGTATGCAAGAGTTTTAGTAGTTTCACATCCCTGAACATATTTAGTATAGTCTTTTATTTTAATTTTTTGATTTTAGCCTTTCTAGGAAGCATGTGGATTTATTTACATTTTGCTAATGGCCAATGATGTTAAACATCTTTTCTGAGTTTATTTTTCACCCATTTATCTTTAGCACAGTGTTCAAAAGCAGAAGCAACTCAAAGATTCATCAATGATAAAAAAAAAAAAAATTAGTAGCATATTCATTCAATGGAAAAATTCAATAATAAATATAATACAAAACAATGCAATAAATACAATAAAAATATAATAATAAAACATCTTTGATACACACAACAGCTTTGATAAATCTCACAGACAACCACAACAACCCAGAAATAGAGTTAAAAACTGAGGAGATGTACTGAGTGATCTCATTTATATAAAGTTTATAAATAAAAATAAAACCAAAACCAAATCTGCTGCCATTGAGTCGATTCTGACCCATAACAACCCTATAGGGCATAGTAGAACTGCCCCATTGGGTTCACAAGACTGTAATCTTTATGGAAGCAGACTATTACATCTTTCTTCTGTGGCATGTAGCTGGTGTGTTCAAACTGCCCACTTTTCAGTTAGCAGCTAAGCTTTCCACCATTACACACCAGGGTTACTTAGTCCAAGAATAATGATAGAAATTCGAGTAATGATTACCTCTGAGTAGGTATTTCCTCTTTGACCCAAGGAAAAACAGGTTTTGATTGGTCAGTAATGAATAGATCATAAGGATTAAAGTCATGTGCCCTTCATACTTTATCTTATATTAACATTTTGATAATATATAGGCATTTTCAAATTGTTTTAAATAGATTAAAAGATATGATTTGTAGGATTACTATAAATCATTTTTTATATTTTATCATAAATCAGGTTTTAATAACTTGTCCTTCTAGCGTATAGATAAAACACCACAAAATAGAAGCTGTCAGCTTTGTATGACCATAGAATTATTGTTTTGTTGTTGTTGTTTTGTTTTTTTACTTGTTCATAGTTTTTACTTATCTGACAGCTACTAGCCCAGGATACTTGTCATCATCTGGAATACTATATATGACAGCGGAATGCCTGTCATATATAGTATGACTCTTACAAGAGGCAGGGAAATAAACAGGCAAAAACTTAAAAAATCATCAAGCAATTGTAGTGGGGAGCATGAAGTTAAATTCAATAGGTAAGTAAAGTCTATACGGTTGCTGTGTTTCATATTTATATCTGCACTTGATTAATGTGATACCTTTATATGGAGGACAGAGATAAATGAATTAAATTATGAATAAGGATTTGGTCATTATAAATAGACCAAAAGCTTTATTTTCTATACTCAGATGTATAGGAATTCTTGTTTATCGATTTCTGTTCACATGTATCAAAAGTTCAGAAATGAATTATTTATTATTGTGGTCTGGAATATGAATATACCAATTCTCACCCATCATTTTTCAGAGTTATCTTAGAATAAGTGCAAAATATCTGTCTCTTCCTTATCATTTACTATCTCTTTCCCTGCCTTTGATTCCAATTACAAATTCATCTATAAATTTCTAGTTTAAAATTTCAAATGTACTTGTCCTTTCTCATATTTTTTAACAACTTGAAATATTTTCTTATCAATTTTTCTGCTTTTATGACAGAGGAGAACATTATTTTCCCATTTTAATGTGTCACTGTTTCTTATACCCTATTCAGTGGGAATGACTACGTTATACAAAGTTCTTTAGTTATATCTTATATAGAAACTACTATTAGTTATTAAAACCATATGGATTGTTAATAGAAAGTGACTTAAAATAAATGAAAATATTTAAAACATTTATAATTTTTCTAGTGATTTTAACATATTTATAAAATACATCTTATTTTCATGTATGCAATATTTGATCAAGATGCAAGTTCTAATCTTAAATTCTTTTCATTACTATCTCTTTGCTTGCTTCTTGAAGTTCAGATTTTGACAAAGCATGTTTCTGCATACATTTATATCATTACATGATTTAGGCACTAGGAAATGCTTGCATAGGTCTTTTCTCAAGGGGAGTTTTAATTTGGTTTGAAAATTGTATGTTTAAATAGAAATGGTTCTTTTCCCCTTATATTAAAACAAGAGATAATTTTCATTAGAGTAGCATGGCATTATTACTACATTTATCTATCATGGAAATGATTCCACTTGGATCTGAAATGCATGATGTCAGTCTACAATAAAATGATCATGAGTAGCTGTAGTGGTATAGTGCCTAAGGCATTTGACTGCTAACCAGAAGGCTGAGGGTTCAAATCCACCAGCCACTCCTTGGAAGGACGTTGGGCAATCTACTTCCACAGTAATACCACCTCAGAAATCCAAGGGAGAGTTTCGCTATGAGTTGGATCCAGCTGGATCGCAGTGCGTTGCAATATAAAATTAGAGTTTCTGAATGGGACAAACTGTTTGTTCAACCGCTAACTGAAAGATTGGAGGTTTGAGTCCACTCAGAGAAGACTTAAAGAACAGCCTGGCAATCTACTTCTGAAAACTGCCAGTTGAAAACCCTATAAGGCTTACTTCTACTCAGATGCACATGGAATCATCATGATTCAGAGATGCCAACTGGTTTTAAAAATACTATCTTTTTTTTCTGTATGTTTTATTTGTTATGATTGAGACAAAGGTCATGCATTTAGTTGATTTAGCAAAAATTAGATATATGATTGGTAGACTAATGGGATTCTAACAGAGTTCAAAAGCTTTCGTATGATTTTTTTTTTCTTTAGTCACTTGATTTCTCATTTACATCTAACACAGTTTACCCCTTCCCCTTGTTGAAACATTCTTTTCAAGAATATGATCTGTACTGGGTTAAAGATGGTTAAAAATTCTTTGTCATTCCTCTACCAAGAAACGGAATTTATTTTCCCACCTTCTTGGATCTGAACTGGCTTTTGATCACTAGACTTAAAGAATATGGCATAATTACTAGTATATACCTTTCATCTCAGCTTGTAAGAGAACTGATGTTGTCTGCTCATTCTTGTGGAATGGGATATCCCCTCTTGGGATATCTCCTCTTATGACTGTCATCATTATGTGAGAAGCCTAATTCATCTTGAGAGGCCAACATAGACACAATGGTTACAGTCTCAACTGAGATCAAAACCAACAAACAAGTTCAACTACAAGCCAAGTGAGTTTAACTTCTTAAGTATGAAGTATTTGGATGACTTAGGAACCAGCTTTCATCTTGTTCCAACTACTTACTCCAAACAGAAACTTCCTAACTTCAGCCAATACACAAAACCATGAGAAATCAAAATAAATATTATTTTAGGACACTATGTTTTTAGTTCTTGTTTTGTTTTGTCTTTTACACAACACAAAAAATCTTAATAATATTTTTATAGAGATGTTAAAATTCCATAGTTTATATTCCTGGAGGCAGGGCAAGATGGCGGACTAGGCAGAAGGGTTGCACAGACCCTCTTCAACAAAGAAAAGGGAAACCAATTAACACAGACACAGAAGATAATCTTGGACCCCTGAGCCTTGAAGGAAAGGATGCAGAATT
>NW_006921704.1:9342152-9350407 GCF_000298275.1 Orycteropus afer afer | reverse complement strand
CAACTGAGGAATGGATAACCAAATTATGGTACATACACACAATGGAATATTATGCAACACTAAAGAATAATGTAGAATCTTCAAAACACTGCATAATGTGGATGAACTTGGAGGACATTATGCTGAGTGAAATAAGTCAATCACAAAAGAACAAATGTTGTATTAGTCCATTATTGTAAAAGTTACATAAAGGTTTCTCTATAGAAGGAAATCTTCTTTGTTGGTTACCAGGGGTGGGAGGGGAGGGAAGGGAATGTTGTTAGATAGAGATAAGTATTGATTTGGGTGAAGAGAAAGGCAATGTACCAAATGTGAGTGGCTAATATGGCAGCATTGAGGATGAGAAAGACACAGAGAGGTACATGGGAGATACAGACAACAAATATGAACCCTTTTGCACATATAGGACTGCATTGTCAATGAAGGCAAACATGGGTATATGGATGGATAGATGGGTGGACAGGCTGTACAATTAGGTATGTCTATGAAATGGGGAGTGTATCCAAGAACATATATAGGGTTGGCACACAATGGTCCTACAAGTTTATATGAATTATTAGAATTCCCAGGTGTATAGTAGAGCTGACAAGGGGCAAGGTTGTGGTCACTGCTTAGTCACAGCCAACTACCAAGAGGGACCAAGTAGTTGAACCTGCAGGCTTGGGACCATAGTCACAGGGGACATCAAGCTGGATTGGCATACCATACTATACAGAACATTGTTCCACCTGCTACTGTGGCGAGTAGTGACTGGGATCTTAAAAGCTAGCAAGTCTAGATGCAATGATGGGTTTCTCCTTGTCCAGAGCAAAGAAGAATGAAGAAAACAAAAAGTCATGGAGACAATTAGTCCTAGTGACTGGTACACCATCTGATCTGCAGCCTATATGACTATGAGACCAGAAGAACCAGATGGTGCCCGGGTATCACTGTCATCCACTTAAAAGGGGATCTATGTAGGAAATCCTTGATAGAGAGGGAGAACAATGTGGAACAAAAGTCAAAAACATTTGAAGGAAAAAAAGGGGGTGGGCAGGTTTGCTGATCCGATAGAGCCTGGTGGAACCACTGAGACTATGGCCCCTAGCTGCCTTTTGGTTCTGGAATTGAACCCACACCTGTGGTTTCCAGCCAAACAAAATACAGGCATATGAGTTGAACATTTACCTCAAGTAGATACACTCCTTGGAGAGAACAATCATTGGAGAAAGAAGGGGTACTTATATACAGGTAGACAGCTCAGGGGACAGGAGTCCATGGAGAGATGGACACTGGGAAGAGGTAACTGTGGGGAGGAGGTGAGAGGGGAGCTGTTGCATTATGTTAAATTGGGGTCGATGTCATGAGACAAAGTGTATGTGAACTGCAGTATGGAAAGTGAATTTGCTCTGTAAATCTTCACCCAAATCACAATTAAAAAAAAAAAAAGAAAAAGAAAGAAAGAAAGAAAAAAAGTATTGTAAACTGGATTGAGAAAAGGACGTGGAATGAGGGGTATCATTGCTAATGTCTGACTGAGCTTAGCTGAAAGCAAAGAATAGCAGAAAGATGTTTACTTGTGTTTTATTGATTATGCAAAGGCATTTGACTGTGTGGTTCATAGCAAGTTATGGATAACATTGTAAAGAATGGGAATTCCAGAACACTTGATTGTGCTCATGAGGAACCTGTAAATAGACCAAGAGACAGTTTTTCTAACAGAACAAGGGAATACTGTATGGTTTAAAATCAGGAAAGTCATTCATCAGGGTAGTATCCTTTCACTATACGTATTCACCTTTACTACTCTTCATGAACACTTAACAGACATCTAAATACAACAATGTCACAATGTCTCAGAGACAACAGACCATCACAGTCCACACAAAGAAGCAAGATAAAGTGGTAGAACAAGGGAGCAGGATACAGATCCAGAACACATCACCAAGGAAAAAGCAACATTGGAACTCTCTGATAAAGCATTCAAAAGTATTGCATTTAAGTATCTTCAAAGGATTGAGAGACAGATCAAGGAAAACACTAATAAATTAAGGAACACAAAGACAAAACCCTAGAAAATATTGGAAGAAAATACAAGAACAAAATGACAAAATAAACAAAAAATTAGAAATGATTCAAAATCTACAGATTGAAATTCACAAACTAATACTAAATTTTCAGAAATAGATAGCACATTGAAAGGGCAAAGGAATAGAATTGAATCAATGAAAGACAAAATTAATGAGATTGAAGACAAACACCTGAATATTTCTTTGGAAAGGGATCAATCAGAGAAAACATCAAAACAAAATGAAGAAAGCCTAAGGCTCATGTGAGATAACATCAAAGGAAATAACCTATGTGTCACTGGAATTCCAGAACAGGAAGATACAAATGAAACCACTGAGAAAATTGTCCAGATTTGTTGGAAAAGAACTTCCCTGATATGATGAAAGATGAGTATACATCTATTCAGGAAGTCCAACAAACCCAAACAGGATAGACCCCAGAAGAAAATCACCAAAATATATCATCATCAAACTCATCAAAACCAAAGACAAAGAAAGAATCCTGAAAATAGCACTAGAAAAATGAAGTTATTACAAAGAAAAACCAATAAGAATAAGTTCTGGTTTCTCAGCAGAAAACATGCAAGAGAGAAGACAATGGGATGGTATATATAAAACCCTGAAAGAGAAAATATTTCCAACCAAGAATTGTATACCTGGCAAAATTATCCATCAAATATGATGGTAAAATTAGGATATTTCCATGTAAGCAGAAATTAAGGGAATTTGTTAAAATAAGACCATCCTTACAGGAGATACAAAAGGGAGTCCTTTGAATAGAGAGCCGATAATAGCAAACAATAACTCACCATTAATACACATGATGACATAACTCAGAAACTAACACAATTATGGAAGTATTCAAAGTAAAATAAGCTTACAAGATTGTAAACAGGGAACAAGAGATGTCAATTGGCAGATTAGGACAACTACAAACCAAAAAGAGGGAAAATACTGTGTACTTACAGAATTTCTAAATGGTGAGAAAGTCAAGAGAGTTACAAGAAAGGCTGAACTGTTCTAAACTCAGTGAGAAAATTATACATCACAGAGTAACCGCAAAGAAAAATGATAAGCCTTCACATCACAGTAAAAAAGAGGACAAGCACGAATATTCAACAAATACTAAAACAACAGCAATAAAGGAAATGATAACATGATTCATAAACATAATGAGCTCAGTACCCAAAATTATATAGAACAAAGAAACCAGGGACAACATGAAAAAACACATAAATACATGACAGTAACCAAAAATTCATAGTTGTCTATAATTACACTGAATGTTAATGGATTAAATGCGCCACTCAAGAGACAGAGAGTTACAGACTGGATAAGAAAACATAGCCCATCAATATGCTGTGTACAACAGACACACCTTGGAGATAAAGAAAAAATAGACTAAATATCAAAGGTTGGAAAAAGATATATCAAGCAAATGACAACCAAAAAAGAGCAGAAGTGGTAATATTAATTTCTGATCAAATTGACTTTAAGACAAAAACTATCATACAAGACAAGGAAGGACATTATATAATGATTAAAGGATCAATTGAACAAGAAGGTATAACCATAGTAAGTATCTATGGACCCAATGAAAGAGCCCCAAAATACATAAATCAGACTTTAAAACAGTTGAAAAGCCAAATAGATGACTCCACAGTCATAGTGGGAGACTTTAATACACCACTTTCAAAGACAGAACAACTGGAAAGAAACTCAACAAAGATGCAGAATAGCTAAGGAATATAACCCACCAACTTGACCTTATACAAATCTACAGAGAACTTCACAACATCACAGTATACATTCTTCTCCAGTGCACATGGAACATTTTCTATGATAGACCATATGTTAGACCATAAAGCAAGCCTTAATAAATTTAAAAACATTGAAATACTGCAAAGCATCTTCTCAGAGCACAATGCTCTCAAATTAGAAATCAATAATAGGAAGATCAATGGATAAATAGCAAACACACAGAAACTGAGCAACACCCTCCTTAAGAAAGACTGAGTAAGAGAAAAATAAATTCAAAAATTCCTTGAATCAAACAAGAATGATAACACAACATACAAAATCTTGGGACACAGCAAAAGCAGTAATCAGAAGCCAAGTTATAGCAATAAATGCAGACACCAAAAGACAAGAAAGGGCAAAATCAACACTTTAAACCACATCTCCAACAATTAGAAAAAGAACAGCAAGAAAAACCTACAGTTACTAGAAGAAAGTAAATAATAAAGATTCAAGCAGAAATCAATGAAACAGAAAATAGATGATAGAAAAAATCAACAAGACTTGAAGTTGGTTTTTTAAAAAGATTAATAAATTTGACAAATCACTGGCAAATTTAACAAGAAGAAGAGAGAGAGAATACAAATAACACAAATAAGAAACTAAATGGGCGACATCACAACAGAATCAACCGAAATAAAAAGGATAATATCAGGATTCTACAAAGAACTGTACTCCAACAAATTTGAAAATCTGGAAAAAACGGACAGATTTCTAGAAACACACCACTTACCTAAACTAACACAGACTGATGTGGAAAATTTGAACAGATCCATAAAGAAAGAACAAATTGAAAAGGTCATTAAAAAAAAAAAAAGTAACAAGTCCTGGCCCAGAGAGTTTCACAGGAGAATTCTACCAACCTTTCAGAGAAGAACTGATACCAATCCTACTCAAACCATTCCAAAACATACAAAAGGATGGGATGGTATCCTCCTTAATTCATTTTATGAAGCAAGCATAACCTTGATATTAAAACGAGGCAAAGATATTACTCAAAAAGAAAACTACAGACCAGCATCCCTCATGAATATAGATGCAAAAATCTTCCACAAAATCCCAGCTATTAGACTCCAACAGCATATCAAGAAAATAATCTATTATGACCAAGTGGGGTTCATATTCAGGTATGCAAGAATGGTTCAACATTAGGAAAACGATCAATTTCATCCACACATAAATAAAACAAAGGAAAAGAACCACATGATAATATCAATTGATGCCGAAAAGGCATTTGATAAAATCCAACACCAATTTCCAACCCAAACTCTAAGCAAAATTGGAATAGAAGAGACATTCCTCAACATAATTAAGGGCATCTATGCAAAACCAACAGCTAATACTATTCTCAATGGAGAGGGACTGAAACCATTCTCCTGTGAACAGGAACCAGATAAGGATGCCCTCTATAACAACCTCTACTCAACATTATATTACAAGTCCTAGCCAGGGCAATAAAGCAAGAAAGGGAAATCAAATGCATCCAAATTGGTAAGGAAGAAGTCAAACTATCCCTATTTGCTGATGATATGATCCTATACCTAGAAAGTCCAAAGACTCAATTAAAAAAAAACAAAACAAAACAAAAAAAAAAAACTACTGGAAATAATTGAAAGATTTAGTGTAATGTCCAGATAGAAGATCAGCACAGAAAAAATCACTTGGATTACTCAACATGGTCAAAGAGATTGCTGAAAAAGAAATAAGGAAATCAATACCATTTGCAGTACCAAACCAAACCAAACTCACTACCGTCAAGTTAGATCTGACACATGAGACCCCTCCTTGGGTTTCCAAGGCAATATCACTATGGAAGTAGATTGCCCAACCTTCCTTCAGAGAGTGGCTGGTAGGTTTTAAACATTAGTATTCTGTTTAGTAGTCAAATGCCTTAGGGACTACACCACCAGAGCTATTCCATTTGCAATAGCTACCAAAAAAATTAAATAATTGGGAATAAATCTTACCAGATTTATCTTACAAGAGATCTGTACAAAGAAAACTATAAAAGACTACTTCAAGAAGCCATAAGAGAGCTACATAAATTGAAAAATGTACCATGATCTTGGGTAGGAAGATTGAACATTGTGAAAATGTCAATTCTACCCAAAGCAATTTATACATTCGATGTAATCCCAATCCAGATCCCATCAACATTCTTTAAGGATGTGGAAAAAACAATCACCAACTTTCTATGGAACAGAAAGAGACCTCAGATAAACAAAGCACTGTTGAAGAAGAAGAACGAAGTAGGAGGTCTCACACTGCTGGATCTCAAACCCTACTAAACAGCCATAGTATTCAAAACTGCCAGGTTGAATATATAATTATGGACACATAGACCAATGGAATAGAATTGAGAATCCAGAAAGAAATTCATAGACCTATAGTCAGCTGATCTCTGGCAAAGGGCCAAAATCCATTAAATGGTGAAGAGAATGTCAGTTCAACAAATGGTGCTGGCAAAACTGGATATACATTTGCAGAAAAATGAAACAAGATCTATCCCTCAAACCATACACAAAAATTAACTCCAGATGAGTCAAGGACTTAAATGTGAAACCTAAATCGATGAAGTTCCCCAAGGAAAAACTAGGGACAAATTAAGGGGTCCTAACATATGGCATAAATGGACTGTCAAGCATAACCCAAAATGTACAAACAGCAGAAGAGGAACTAGATGAATGGGAGCTTCTAAAAATTAAATTTTTATGTTCTTCCAAAGACTTCTCCAAAAGAGTCAAGAGAGAAACTATAGACCTAGAAAAAATATTTGGCAATGACATATCTGACAAGGGATTAACTCTAGAATTTATGGAAAACTCCAACTCTTCAACAACAGAAAGACAATACAATTAAAAAATGGGCAGAAGACATAAATAGACACTTCACCAAAGAGGACATTCAGACAGCCAGCAAACATACGAACAAATGCTCACAATCATTAGCCATTACAGAGATGCAAATCAAAACAACTATGAGATACCATCTTGCCCCATCACTAGTAGCAAAGTTCAACAAGACAGAAAATAACAAATGCTGGCAAGGATGTGGAGAGATTGGGACTTTCAAACACTGCTGGTGGAATTGTAAAATCGTACAACCTCTATGGAAAGCAATATGGCAATTCATTAAAAAGTTGGAATGAGAAATACCATTTGACCCAGTCATTCCATTACTCGGTATATATCCTAAAGAAGTGAGAGCCAGGAAAAGAACAGGTACATGCACACCCACGTTCATCGCAGCACTATTCACAATAGCAAGATGGAAACAACTTAGGTGTCTATCACCTGAAGAATGGATAACCAAACTATGATACATACACACAATGGAATACTTTGCAACCCTAAAGAATAATGTAGAATCTCCAAAATACTGAATAATGTGGATGAACTTGGAGGACATTATGCTGAGTGAAATAAGTCAACCACAGAAGGACAAATATTATAGTAGTCCATTATTGTAAAAATTCAAGGAAAAGTTTATATATGGAAAGAAATTTTATTTGTTGAGTACCAAGGGTAGGAGGGGAGGGGAGGGAACACTGTTAGATAGGTAGAGACAAGTATTGATTTGGCTGAAGAGAAGGGCAATGTACTAAATGTGAGTTATCAACACAGTGACATTGAGGAAGAGAAAGACATAGAGAGATCCATGGGAGGTAAAGACAACAAAGATGAACCCTTTTGCACATACAGTATTGAGTTGTCAGTAAAGGCAAATGTGGATGTACAGATGGATTAATGGGTGGACAGGGTGAGCTATTAAGTATGTCTATGCAGTGGGGGGAGTGTGCTCAAGACCATGTATAGGGTTGGCAGACAATATATCTGCAAGTGTATTGGTAAATTCTGTAAGAATTCCCGGGTATATAGTAGAGCTGACAAGAGACAAATTTGTAATCACTTCTTGGCTACAGCCAGCTACCCAGAGGGAGCGAGTAGTTGGACATGTGGGCTGAGAACCTTAGTTGCAAGTGACATCAAGTTCAACTGGCATGTTGTTGTTAGGTGCTGTTGAGTCATTTCCGACTCATAGCAACCCCATGCACAGGAAAACAAAAACCGCCTGATCTAATGTAGTTCCATGACCTTTGCTATACTTGAGCCCATTGCCACAGCCACCATGTCAATCCATCTCATTGAAGGCTTTCCCCTCTTTCATCAATTCTCCACTTTACCAAGCATGACATCCTTCTCCAGGCAATGGTCCCTTCTGACAACATGACCAAAGTAGGTGAGACGAAGTCTGGCCATTCTCCCTTCAAAACAGCATCTTGGCTGCACTTCCTCCAGCACAGGTCTGTTAGTTCTTTAAGCAGTCCACGGGTACTTTCAGCATTCTTCTCCAGCACCACAACTCAAAAGCATCAACTCTTCTTCAGTCTTCCTTATTCATTGTCCAGCT
>NW_006921704.1:9327369-9341862 GCF_000298275.1 Orycteropus afer afer | reverse complement strand
AGTCATCCTCACTTTCAGCAAGCAAAGTTGTATCATCTGCATATCTCAGGTTGTTAATGATTCTTCCTCCAATACTGATGCCACATTTTTCTTCATATAGTCCAGCTTCTCAAATTATTTGTTCAGCATATAGATTGAAGAAGTGTGGGAAAGGATACAACCCTGACACACTCCCTTCTTGATTTTAAACCATGTAAAGTTCACTTGTTCTGTTTGAACGACAGCCTCCTGGTCAATGTACAGGTTCCTCATGAGTATAGTCAAGTGTTCAGGAATTCCCATTTTCCTCAATGTTATCCATGATTTGTCATGATCCACACAATCAAATGCCTTTGCATAGTCAATAAAGCACAAGTGAACATCTTTCTGGTATTCTTTCCCTTGAGCCAAGATCCATCTGACAGCAGTTATGATATCCCTTGTTCCATGTCCTCTTCTAAATCCAACTTGTGCCTCTGGAATTTCTCTGTCAATATACTACTGCAACTGTTGTTGAATTATCTTCAGTAAAATCTTACTTGTTTGAGATATTAAAGATATTGTTGTATAATTTCCACATTCTGTGGGATCACCTTTCTTTGGAATGGGTACAAATATGGATCTCTTCCAGTCAGTTGGCCACTTAGTTATCTTCCAAATCTCTTGGCATAACTGAGTGAATGCCTCCAGTGATGCATCCATTTGTTGAAATATCTCAATGGATATTCCGTCAATTCCTGGAGCCTTGTTCTTTGCCAATTCTTTCAGTGCATCTTCGACTTCCTCCTTCCATACCATTGGTTCTAGATCTTATGCCACTTCCTGAAATGGATGAAGATCTATCAGTTCTTTCTGGCACAGTGACTGTGTATTCCTTCCATCTTCTTTTGATGTTTCCTGCATCATTCAATATTTTGTCCTTATAAACTTTCAATATTGCAACTCAAGGCTTAAATATTTTCCTCAATTCTTTCAGCTTGAGAAATGCTGAGTGTGTTCTTCCCTTTTGGTTTTCTAACTCCAGGTCTTTGCACATTTCATTATAGTAATTGGCTTTCTTTGCTTGAGCTGCTCTTTGAAATCTTTGATTCAGCTCTTGATCTTGTCATTTCTTCCATTTGCTTTAGCTACTCTCTGCTCAAGGGCAAGTTTCAGAGTCTCTTCTGTCATCCATTTTGCTCTTCTTTTCTCGTCTTTTTAGTAACCTCTTGATTTCTTCATGCATGATGTTCTTGATGTCTCCCCACAATTCTTCTGGTTTTTGATCATTGTTGTTCAATGCATCACATCAAATCTATTCTTTAGATGGTTTCTAAATTCAGGAGACACATATTAAAGATCATATTTTGACTCTTTTGGACTTACTTTAATTGTCTTCAACTGCAAGTTGAACTTGTATATGAGCAGTTCATGGTCTATTCCATAATCAGCTCCTGGCCTTGTTTTGGCTGAAGATATTGAGCTTTTCCATCACCTTTGCCACAGATGTAGTCAATATGATGATTCCTGTGTGTTCCATCTGGTGAAGTCCATGTGTACAACCACCATTTGTGTTGTTAAAAAAAGGTATTTCCAATGATTAAGTTGTTGGTTTTGCAAAATTCTACCATATGATTGGCATAACAATTGGCATATCATTTGGCATAACATACTATGTAAAAGATTGTTCCACATCCTACTTTGGTGATTAGCAACTGGGATCTTAAAAGCTTGCAAGCAGCCATCTAGATGCAACGATGGGTCTCTCCTCATCCAGAGCAATGAAGAATGAAGAAATCCAAAGATTCATGGACACAATTTTTCCAATTTTCACTGATACACCATGTGATCCTCAGCCTATATGACTATGAGACCAGAAGAACTAGATGGTACCCAGCCACCACTGTCACCCACTCAGGGGGTGGGGTGGGGATCTATGTAGGAAATCCTGGATAGAGTGGGAGAACATTGTAACAAAACTCAAAATCATTTGAAAATGAAAGGTACCAAGTTGGCTGGTGTGATAGAGCCTGGTGGAACCACTGAGACTATGGCCTCCAGCTGCCCTTCAGGTCTGGAATTGAACCTACTCCTGTGGTTTCCAGCCAAACAAAAGACAGGCATATGAGGTGAACATTTACACTAGTTAGATACACTACTTGGAGAGAACAATCATGGAAAAATAAAAGGGCTGTGTATGCACAGGGAGACAGCTCAGTGGGCAGGAGTGCATGAAGGGAAGGACACAGGGAAGAGGTAACCATGGGGAGGAAGTGGGAGGGGAGCTGTTGTATTGGGGTAAATTGTAGTCAGTGTTACAAGACAAAGTGTATGTGAGCTGCTGTAGGGAAAGTGATTTTGCTCTGTAAATTTTCACCCAAATCACAATTAAAAAAAAAAAAAAAAGGTAAGAAATCAGATGTATTGCACTGGACAGACCTGATGCAAACCAAAAACCAAAAACCAATCTCACTGCTGTCAAGTTGGGTCCAACTCATAATGAACCTTCCTTGGGTTTCCAAGGTGATATCAGTACAGGATTAGATTGCCCAACTTTCTTCTGGGGAGTGGCTTGTTGGTTTGAACCACCAGCCTTCTGCTTAGCAGTCACATGCCTTAGGCACTATGCCAACAGAGCTCCCTCTGGAAGAGCACAGATGTCACTTTGAAGACTAATGTGTTTTCACCCAAACCATGGCATTTTCAATCTCCTCATATGCTCAAGAAAGTTGGAAAATGAATAAAGGAGACTAAAGGAGAGTTCATGCCTTGGAATTGTGCTTTGAAGAATACTGAAAATACCATGGACTGCCAGAAGAATGAACAAATCTGTCTTAGAAAAAGTGCGGCCAGAATGCTCCTTGGAAATGAGAATGTCTACTCTTTGTCTCATCTTCTCTGTTCATGTTGTCAGAAAAGACCATTCCCTGGAGATGGATATCATAGTTGGCAAAGTAGTAGCTCAGCACAAAAAGAGGAAGACTTTTCATGAGATAGATTGACACAAAATTACTGCAAGGATGGGATCAAGCATAGCAAGAGTCAAGAGAATGGTGCAAATGGGGCAATATTTTTTTCTGTTGTACATGGAGTTGCTATGAGTCAAAATCTACTCCACAGCACTTAACAGCAACAGGGCTACTAAGTTTTCCCCTGTTTTTTACTTGAAGATATTTTTTCTTTTAGTCTTTACATTTAGGTATTTCTTCTTTTAGTCTTTACATTTAGGTCTTTGATTTATCTGGGGATATGTTTTGTATATGGTATGAGATATGGCTCTTGTTTCATTTTTCTGCAAATTGTTGTCCAGTTTTGTGAGCTCCATGTGGTAAAGAGACTATCTCTTCTCCATTTAATAGTTTGTGGCCCTTTGTCAAAGACCAACTGTTCCTAGGTCGATGGATTAACTTCTGATTGCTGTTCTGTTCTGTTAGTGTCTCTGTCATTATATCAATACCAAACTGACTACTTTGCCTGTATAGTAGGTTTTGAGATAAAAATGTGATCCCTCCTACTTTGTTCTTCTTTTATTTTTGGTAATGCTTTTCTTAATCAAGGTCTCTTTCCTTCCTATATAAAATTGGTGATTAATTTTACCAACTCTTGAAATAATGATGATGGGATCTACATCGGGTTTGTATTATATCTCTAGATTTCTTTGGGTAGTATTGTCATTTTTACAATATTTAGTCCTCCTATCTATGAGCATGGTATATTCGTCCATTCATGTAGGTCTGTTTTGGTTTCTTGTAGTAATGTGTTAATTTTTTCTCTTTATTGTTGTTTTGTATATCTGCTTATATTTAATCCTACCTACTTCATCTTTTGAGTCGCCATTGTAAATGGTATTGTTTTCCTGATTTCCTTTTCAGAAATATTATTTTTAGTGTAGAGGAATCCTACTGATTTTTGTATGTTGATCTTGTGCCCTGCTACTTTGTTGTATCTTTCTGTTTGGTCCAATAGTTTTCTTGTTGAGTTTCTATGATTTTCTATATACAGGATTATATCTACAAATGTTGTTGTTATTGTTATGTGCTGTTGAGTCGGAACTGATTCATAGCTATCCCTCCTTGGGTTTCCGAGGAAATATCACTACAGAAGTGGATTGTCCCATCTTTCTTCTGAAGAGTGGCTGAGGAGTGGCTGGTTGGTTTGAACTGCCAGCCTTCTGGTTAGCAGTCAAGTGCCTTAAGCACTATGCTACCAGAGCTCAGAGATAGTTTTCTTTGTCAATTTGCACACCTTTTATTTCCCTTTCTTGACTTACTGCTCTCCTGAAGACTTCAAACACATTGTTGGGTAGGAGTGGCGATAAAAGGCATCCTTGACTTGTTCCCATGCACAGGGGGAATGTTTTCAGTCTCTTGCCATTGAGAATAATGTTGGTTGTTGGGTTTCTGCTTAAGTGTTAATTATGTTGAAGAATTTCCTTCTGTTCCTATCTTGCTGAGCATTTGTATTAAGAATAGGTGTTGGATTTCGTCAAAAGCCTTTTCTGAATCCATTGATATGATCATGTGGTTCTTTTCCTTCATGTTATTTTTTTAGCAGATTAAACTGATCATTTTTCTAAAGCTGAACAATACTTGGTATGAATCCCACCTGGTCATGCTGTATTATTTTTTTGATATGTTGTTGATTTCTGTTGCCTAGTATATCATAGAGAATTTTATGTTAATGTTCATGAGGGATATTAGTCTGTAATTTTCTTTTTCAGTGATGTGTTTGCCTGGTTTTGGTATCAGGGCTGTGCTTGCATAATGCAATGAGTTTGGGAGTATTCCATCCTTTTCTATGTTGTGGAATAGTTTGAGTAGTTTCAGTATGAAGCTTTTTGTGAAAGTTTGGTTGGATTTGCCAATGAAGCTGTCTGGGCCTGGATCTTTTTCTGTCAGAAGTTTTTTAATGATCTGTTCAATTTTTTCTTTTGTGATGAGTCCCTTAAAATTGTCTACCCACAAATTCTTTAGTTTGGGCAAGTAGCATGTTTCTAAAAATTTACCCATTTCTTCCAGGTTTACAGATTTGTTGGAGAACAATTCTTTGTAATATTCTGTTATTATCCTTTTAATTTCACTAGGTTCTGTTTTGACATTTTCTGTTTCATTTCTAATTAATATTACTTGCTTCTCCTTGTTTTCCTCTGCTAAATTTTTGTTTTGTCAATTTATTAATTGTTTCAAAGAACTAACTTTCTTTCTTGTAGATTCTTTTCAATAATTTTCTCTTTCACTTATGTATGCTTTAATCTTTATTATTCCTTCTAGTGATTGTAGGATTTTTTTTTTTTTTTTTGCCGTTCTTTTTCTAATTATTGGAGATGTTAAGTTAAAGTGCTGATTTTAACTCTTTCTTACTTTTTGATGTATGCGAATATTGCTATAAATTTTCCTCTGAACCCTGTTTTGGCCATGTGCAAAAGATTTTGGTATGTTGTCTTTTTGTTCTCCTTTATTCAAGGAATTTTTAATTTCATTTTTTCAAGGTATCAATCAGTTTTCATGCATTTGATCATTTTCCTTGATCTTCCTGTTGTTGATTTCTAATTTTACAGCACTGTGACCTGGGAAGATGCTTTGCAGTTTTTTGGTGATTTAAAATTTGTTGAGGCTTGATTTGAATATTAAATTGTTATGTTTTAAACACAATTTTTGATAAATGATCATTCTCTTCCATTTTCATTTTTAAAAGGAATTAGTATAGAATGAGATATCTCTATATTTAAGAACTTTGCAATCTAGAAATAAGCTAACACACAAATACAAAATATGTATGAATATGCACTCAAAAAAAGTGGATTAGCTTATAAATTTAAGTGTTATGTAATTTAGGAAACAAAAAGTTTAACTGACCAGAATTATTCATGTATCAGTTTAAGACACTATTTTTGTTGGAATATATCTGGAATGGTTCCAATTAGAAGTTGACTTTTATAAAGAATTTTCAAAAAGGCCAGGGGGATTATTTAAAAGAAAATTGTCCACTTAGGAAAAGAAAATTATGCTGTTTATAGCATGGTATAATACAAAGTTAGTTTCTTCATTTAAAGTCTGATGTTGAAGTATATTGAACTGTAGTAATTAGAATCTGACTAAAAACGAAAAATGGAGTCATAGATTAAGAGTTTGCAAAGGCACCTGGAATCATTCCAGAACTCACATTGATCACATTGATGTCAAATTGACATCAGCTTGGAATCATGGTTGCCTCGTGTGTGTTAGAGTAGAATTGTGCTCCATAGTGTTTTCAGTACTGAGTTTTTGGAAATAGCTCTCCAGGACTTTCTTATTAAGTGTCTCTGGGTGAATTCAAATTTCCAATCATATATATACATATACATATACATGTATGTGTGTGTGTATATATATATATATCTATATATATATATATATTACATGAAATATAATAAAATTTAAGATATGAAATGTGAAATGCAAAAGATAAACAATTTGATAATTTTGATTGAAAATAGAAACAAAATATAATGTGAAGCTATCTTAAGTAAATTTGGGAATGTACTCAGAATATTTGTAGGTGGTTATTTTAAATAATGACTACAAATGTGAATATCTTAACATGCTTTCTTTTCTTATGGGAATTGGGAGCATTGAAGCCACAAAGTAGTTACTATAGAACAGATGTTATAGAAATTCCCAAGAGCAATGACTGTTTTGATTCCATTTGTTATTTAGTTGCAAGCATTTTTTTTTCTCAAAGCCCAAGGGTCTGTAATTAGAATACAATAAGAAAAGAACCAAAACCAAAACAGATGGCTGTTGAGAAATCTCAGTATAACAAATATCATAAGCCTGCAAAAGAAAAAAATTGAGAAAAAAGTAACCAAAATCTTTTTTTTTTTAATTTTGAAAGCTTGCAGTCATTTCTCATTAATCTTAAA
Organism: Orycteropus afer afer; assembly: GCF_000298275.1. Taxonomy (NCBI): domain Eukaryota; kingdom Metazoa; phylum Chordata; class Mammalia; order Tubulidentata; family Orycteropodidae; genus Orycteropus; species Orycteropus afer. Next base: position 9,335,003 of record NW_006921704.1, on the reverse strand, counting down.
CATATCTAATATTTTTTTTTACAATATGTGGTATAAAGTAAAAGTTTCCCTTATGCAGCTTGATTTTCTTTATATAATGTAATATATTAACTAATACACTCATTTAAATTTAATAATTTTTTATTAACAGATGGATATGTGACTTGGTATAGATTTGAAACTACAAAGTAACATTGCTTTCTGTTTTCATCTGTAAATTGTTACTAATCTTTCAAATATATTACTGCATAATATAGTAAATGACATGAATATCACTTATAAGTAGAAAATACACTCTTTAAGACTGCCATTTGTAATTATAGATTTTGCCAAATGTATGTATTTAGTGTGTATATTGGAAATTAATATATTTTCTTTGAAAAATATTTGAGTTATTTTTAAAAGACAATGGAAGAAATTGTATTCTAAGTTGCTCAACTTGTATAAGTTTCTCCAAAATATAGCCTGTCCTCATATAGAAACTCTCTAAGTTACTTACTATAGAAATAGAATAAATAAATAAATGTTGGTATTATGATTTTTCTTCAGTTTCTCTCTCTTTTTTTTTAATTTTGCATTCAACATTATGTGTACTTTTAGTTTCACTCTCCATTTACCATCCTCAACCCAAACCCAGTCTCCTCCCCTCCCTGCCCTGTAACACCACCCCCGCCATGCCCCTCACAGTTATGCCCTCTTGTGTGCTCTGCATTTCCATGTGAATGTTGCGCCTCTTATGCCCCATGGTCAATTGCTTCAAGGGATGCATTTCCATAGAGTACATGGGTGTGTCACCCTGGCTTGAGAGTTCTGTGTGTACATCTTGTTTACTATTGGCCTTAGAACCAGCCTCTGGGAGCAAGTTTTACTCCACGCCCAGAATATATCCCAGGACTATAGTATTGAGTGTTTCAACAGACTCCATCCTACCAGTAATTCTGGTCATTATTGAGTTTTTGGATTTTGTTCCGTGTTTTTCCTTCCACTCTATCTAGGATCTCCAGATTTGATACTTTCATGAGTGGTTGGCATTGGTAGCCAGGCACCATCTAGTTCTTCTTCTTTGGTTTCTCAATAATCATAATAAGACAAATGGGACTCTCTTTCACTTCATTCTCTTCATACCTTGTTTTACATGTATGTATGTATGTATGTGTGTGTGTGTATGTGTACATATATATATATACAAATATTTGTGTGTATGTATGACTGTAATGTGTCAGTAGAGAATCATCTAGAACCTAGAGAATCAATAGACAACATAGGGTAGGCCAGAAGATTTAGGTAAAAGCAGAAGCTAATACAGGGAAGTATCAAATGAATGTAAGCTTATATAATGGTAGAATAAGAACATGAATATTAACATCATACTGTCTAGGCAAAATTTCTGGGTAAGCCAAGTAAAATCTTTGTGACCTCATGTCTTTTTCTTTGTAAGTATTCATTGAACACTTTCAACTGAAGGATAACATTGTGGATGTTATAAATATGTTTGTTAACACTTGATTTCTGCATATCTTGATCAAGTTGGTAAAAATTTTTATAAGCTTCAGTTACTTCATCATAAATATGCTAAAAATAGTAAGTAGAATGTAAGGTTGCTGTGAGAATTAAAAGACATGGATTCAAATGTAAAATCTGTATACCAGATCTGAAATAAGTGATTGTGTTGTTGTTAGGTTCTGTTGAGTCATCTCCAACTCATAAAGACTCCATCTACAGCAGAACGAAATACTGCCAGGCCCTGTCCCAGCTCCATGATCCTTGGTATATACCTGAGCCCATCATTGTAGCCACTGTGTCAATCCATCTTGTTGAGGGCCTTCCCCTTTTTTGTTGACCTTCCACTTTACCAAGCATGGTATCCTTCTCCAGGGAATTAACTCTTCTGACAACATGACCAAAGTAGGTGAGACAAAGTCTGGCCATTCTTGCTTCCAGGAGTATTCCAGCTGCACTTCTTCCAGGACAGATTTACTAGTTCTTTTAGCAGTCCATGATATTTTCAATATTCTTCACCAGCACCACAACTCAAAAGTATCTACTCTTCTTCAGTCTTCCTTATTCATTGTCCAGCTCTCACATGCATATAAGGTAATTGAAAATACCATGGCTTGTGTCAGGTGCACCTTAATCTTCAAGGGGATATTTTTGTTCCTCAGCACTTGAAGGAGGTCTTTTGCTGCCAATTTGCCCAGTGATATATGTCGTCTGATATCTTGACTGCTGCTTCCATTGGTGTTGATTGTAGAACCAAGTAATGTGGAATCTTTGACAACTTCAATCTTTTGTCCTTTGATCATGGTGCTGCTTATCAGTCCAGTTGTGAGGATTTTTGTTTTCTTTATACTGAGGTGTAACCCATACAGCATACTGTTGTCTTCAATCTTCAGCAGTAAATGCTTCAAGTCATACTCATTTTCAGCATATCACAGGTTGTTAATGAGTCCTCCTCCAATCCTGATATCACATTCTTCATATAATCTAGCTTCTCAGATGATTTGCTCAGCATAAAGTTTGAATAAGTATGGTGAAAACATGCAACCCTGACACACTCTCTTCTTGATTTTAAGCAATGCAGTATCCCCTTGTTCTGTTCAAATGACAGCTTCTTCATCTATGTACAGGTTCCTCATGGATACATTCAAGTATTCTGGAATTGCCTCTGTTCTCAATGTTATCCATAATTTGTGATGATTCACACAATCAAATGCTTTTGAATAGTCAATAAAACACAACTAAACATCTGTCTTTCTGGTATTCTTTGCTTTCAGCCAAGATCCATCTGACATCAGTGATATCCCTCATTCCACGTCCTCTTATTTATCCAGCTTGTATTTTTGGTGCTTCCCTGTCAATATACTGCTGCAACCATTTTTGAATTATCCTCAGTAAGATTTTACTTGCCTGTGATATTAATCATATTGTTCAATAACTTCCACATTCTGTGAGATCACCTTTTTTTGGAATGGGTAAAATATAAATTTCTTCCAGTTAGTTGGTCAGGTAGCTATCTTCCAAATTCTTGGCATAGCATCTGTTTGTTAAAACATCTCAATGAGCGTTATGTCAATTCTTGGAGCCTTGTTTTTCACAACTTCCTTCAGCACATCTTCAACTTCTTCCTTCAATACTATTGGTTCTTGATCCTATGCCACCTTCTTAAATGGATGAAAATTGACCTTTTTTTTTGGGGGGGGTACAGTGACACTATGTATTCCTTTCATCTTCTTTTGATGATTCCTGCATCATTCAATATTTTGCCCATATAATTTTTCAATATTGCAAATCGAGACCTAAATTTTTCCTCAGTTTTTTCAGTTGGAGAAATGCTGACCATATTCTTCCCTTTTGGTTTTCTAACTCCAAGTGACAAGTACTAATATTATCATCAGGGATTTATTTGGATTAGTATCTGCAGCTCACAGTTCTCAAAGTACTGGAGTAAGCAGTTTGAAAGAAATTGGCATAATGTGTATAATATTGAGACAGCAAACTTGCAGGTGGAACTGATGATTGGAAATTTTAATACACAGAAGATGTGTTTAATTTATTAAAACTGAGTTATTAGTTCATATTAATATATGGTATTAAAGGAGATTTGTATTTTGTTTGTTGACTGATATTTTTGTTTATTTCTTTAAAATTTAAATCATAATTTTAATTTTATGAAAATTAACTTACATTTTCTCATTTTAAATGAAGTTTTATTATTTTAATAAATATGAAAACAAATAAACAAACAAATAAATACATTGGGTGAGTAAATTGAAACCTTATGTATCCAAGGTAACAAGTATATTGGTCATTTTAAAGGAAATAGAACAATTTTATTTTAGTTCTTTCCTGGTCATAATTGAACATTTTTTTCTCTCTAGATCTAAGTATTCACTTTTGTGGGGGGAAAGACAAATAAACAAACAAAAAAGGTTGAAATAAAGCCTGTCCACTATTGCTTGCCCCAAAAGGAAGATGTGTGAGCTGTTACTATTCTGTCAAATTGGTTAATTCCAGGGCTTATCTTCCACAATCATCACTGTGATCACATGATCTAAGGATGTCTGACACTTTGCACTAAGTTGTTGCAAGTTTGCTTCCTATTTATTAAGGCAGATGCTACTTTCTGACTGATTTTTAAAGATCACAATGAATCAGAATGTTTTATTGAACATACTACAATTCAAACATCAAGCCAACACATACAAACAGTGAAAGGATGAATTATTTTCAGGAAGTAATCTAAGTGCTTATTAGGCTCTGAAACACAATCACAATGTATATTAATAGTGATTTTCAGTAATAAAAAAGAATAATATCTATATATCCTAGAGGATGATAACTTTCTCTTAGAATCTTTCACTCCAAGACTTTATGGTAAGAATTTTCAAACATACAACAAATTGTGATTTTTTAAAACTTACAATGAAGACTGCATGGAACCACCACCAAGATTCTACCATTAACATTTTATCATGCTTTCTTTAGTACATATCTACTCTGGTAGGGTAGTGCCTAAGGCACTTAATTGCTAAGCAGAACACTGGCCATTCAAACCCCCAGCCGCTCCTCAGAAGGAAAGTTGGGCAATCTACTTCTGTAGTGATACCACCTCGGAAACCCAAGGAGGGGTTGCTATGAGCTGGGTCTGAGTCAACGGTAAATAACAACAACAATACATCCCATATGTGTCTATTGTCATTGTGTTAATTCAGACTCTTAGTGATGCTATAGCACAGAGTAGAACTGCCCCATAGGGTTTCTAAGGCTAATCTTTATGGAAGCAGACTTCCATGTCTTTCTCCCAAAGATTGACTGGTGGGTTTAAACTATGGACCTTTTGATGAGCAGCCAAGTGCTTACCCACTGTGCCACCGGAGCTCCTGTGCACTATATATCCTTGTCCAATCGTTTTTATGGTTTTTTTTTTTTTTTCTTTTTCATTTCAAAGTGAAGACATCAATATATTCTCCCCAATACTTCATCACACATACAGTTATGAGTTCAATATTTATTTATAGTTTTCCTTTTAATGTAAAATTTATATATAAAAAATGAACCCATATTAACTGTTTATTCACTGAAGTAACAAATGCACACACTTGTTTCAACTTGTAATGAGCACATGGGTATAATAAATTTTAGATTTAAAATGTAGCAGGAAAAACAAAAACACTAAAATTCATCAAGGAATTTAAGAAGCAAAATTACAAGTTCAAAATTTTACCAGAAAAAGTGACTCTGAAGAATTTTTAGCACAGTATCTCTAGAATCATTTAAATGATTCAACATGATCTAGAGAAGAAAAAGCTGGAGGCATAAGAGAATGATCTACAAGTGCATATAGACTAGATTACTGAAATAGCAACCATAATGAGGAAAGCCATTGAAGTTCACAAGTCACACAACTGAAAAGAAGAGCAATTTTTCTTTTTTAACTTGAAAATAAAATCATTCCTGGAGAGAATTCTCCAAATAACAAAAGAATCATTATGGAATCTCAGAAATATAATGGAAAATAATTCAGTTTTGCTAGAATTGGTAATTAACAGTGATATGTGTCTACAGAGGAGGCTGAAGGATATCAGAATTCCATAAGAATAACAGGATTCGTAATCAATCCAGAGTTGCCCATGAGCATAATGGATAGAGTTATAGTATCACAATCTTTATTAGCCACCTTCCATTATTTTTGTATTAGAAAAACAATCAAAAAGCATTATTAAGAGAAACTAATAGAGACTGCATAGCTTATGCCACAGATTTCAAAGACCCATTTTACGTCAACTTGAACTCATTTAAATTTGACTAACAGAGAGCCCGTTACTCATCTCTCAGTTTCTGGTGTTGTGGTGGCTTGCATAGTGCTGTGATGCTTGAAGCTATGCCACTGGGATTTCAAATATCAACAGGATCATTCATAGTGGAGAGGTTTCAATAGAGCTTCCAGACTAACATAGCTGAGAAGACGGACCTGGTGATGTACTTATGAAGAAAATGGCCAGTGAAAATCTTATGAATAATATCAGAACATTATCAAATACAGTGCTGGAATATGAGCTCCCCAAGTTGAAAAGCACTCAGAAAACAAGAGGTGCTTCCTCTAAGTAGAGTTGACCTTAATGATATGGATAGAGTAAAGCTTTTAGGACGTTCATTTGCTGATGTGGCATGACATAAAATGAGAAGAAACAGCTGCAAATACTCATTAATAATCAGAACATGGAATGTACAAAATATGATGTATGGAAATTGGAAGTTGTCAAAAAAAATGGAATGCATGATGGTCGACACCCTAGATATTGGACTAAATTGGCCATTTTGATTGAGATATTTACTATGCTGGGAATGATCAATTGAAGATAAATGACATCTTATTCATTGTCACAAAGAGCATTTCAAGATCTATCCTGAATTGCAATACTGTCAGTGATAAGATAATATCCATTTGCCTACAAGACCCATGAAAGTAACAGTCAAAAAGTCAAACAAGATATTGCATAATATATCTTTAAAGTGTTAAAAAGCAAAAATATCACCTGATGGACTAAGGTGTGCCTAACCCAAAATACGGTATTTTCAGTCACCTCATATGCATGCAAATGCTAGACAATGAATAACGAAGACCAAAGAATAACTAATGCCTTTGAGTTGTGGTGTTGGTAAAGAATATTGTATATACCACATGCTACCAAAACAAACAAACAAACAAAAAAAACTGTCTTGGAATAAGTACAGCCACAATTCTTAGATGGGAGGATGATGGGACTTTGTGTTAGATACTTTGGTCATTTTATAAGGAAGGACCAGTTCTGGAGAAGGATATTACACTTGGTAAAGTTGAGGATCAGCACAAAAGAGGAAGATCCTCAATGAGATGGATTGGCACAGTGACTGTATCAATGGGCTCAAGTATAGCAATGGTTGTAGAATGGGACAGAACCAGGCAGTGTTCTGTTCTGTTGCATACAGAGTTGCTATGAATCAGAACTGATTTGATGGAACCTAACAACAACAAAAAAGAAGTCCTTGTAATATGGAACTTGATGGATTTAAGTCCTATGTAAAAGGAGCTCTAGTGATATAGTGGCTAAGGCATCTGGCTGCTAATAAAAAAGTAGGCAGTTGGAACCCACTAGTCTCTCCATAGAAGAAAAATGAGGCAGGCAGCTTCCATAACGATTTACAGCCTTGGAAATCCAATGGGGATCACTATGAAAGGGAATCTACTGGATGGCAGTGAGGTTTTTTTTTTTTGTTTTTTGTTTTTTGTTTGGAAGTGCTATATACTAACAGGCCAATATTTGGAAAGATGTGAATTGTGTCAATAAATATTTAAATAATGATTAGAAAACTATACTTTTCTAAATTTTATTTTTACTATTTTAAGATAATCTTAACAACTGATAAATATGCTTAAAGATTTTATGTTTTGTTACATGCATATCCATATTTCACAAAAACAAGATAGTTTTCGTGGCTGTATTACAACAATATGTGCAATTAATATATAAAGTTGTTTTAATATTTATTTATTTTCAGGAACTGGTGGCTAACAAACATCAATAATTTATTGCATCTTCAGGAATTAGGAAGTAGACAATATCCATTTTTCATTTTTCATATATATATATGTATATATATATGAAAAATGAAAA
>NW_006921704.1:9321998-9327204 GCF_000298275.1 Orycteropus afer afer | reverse complement strand
TTCTGAGGCAGTATCACTACGGAAGTAGATTGCCCCATCTTCCTTCCGAGGAGTGTGGCTTGTGGGTTTGAACCGCCAACCTTCTGGTTAGCAGTCAAGTGCCTTTGCCACTATGCTACCAGAGCGTTCAAACCCACCAACCACTCCTTGTAAGGAAGGTTGGGCAATCCTACTTCCATAGTGATACTGCCTCAGAAACCCAAGAAGCGGTCGCTATGAGTTGGGGCCGACTCAACGGCACATAACAACAACAACATATATAATATTGTCATTGTTATTGTTAGGTGCCATTGAGTTGTCTCTGACTCATAGTGACCGTGTGTACAGCCTGGTCCTGTGCCAGCCTCACGATCTTTGCTATACCTGAGGCCATCATTATAGCCACTGTGTATATCCATCTCATTGAAGGCCTTCCCCTTCTTCATTGACTGTCCACTTTACCAAGCATGATATCCTGCTCCAGGGAATGGTTGCTCCTGACAACATGACCAAAGTCAGTGAGATGAAATCTGGGCATTCTCACTTCCTAGGAGCATTCTGGCTGCACTTCTTTCAGGACAGATCTGTTATTCCTTTTAGCAGTCCATGGTGCTCTTGGCATTCTTCTACAACACCACAACTCAAAAACATCAACTCTTTGGTCTTCCTTACTTATTGTCCAGCTCTAACATGCATAAGAGACAATTGAAAATACCATGGCTTGGGTTAGTTACAGCCTTAGTCTTCCAGGAGACGTCTTTGCTCTTCATCTCTTAAAAACGTCCTTTGCAGCAAATTTTCCCAAACAACACATAGTCTGATATCTTAACTGCTGCTTCCTTTGTGTTGATTGTAGAACAAAGTAATATGAAGGTTTAAAGTTACACCATTCATTTGAGTTCTTTCTTTCTTTCTTTTCTAGTGTAGGCATTTACCTCTATAAGCTTCATTCTAAATGCTACCTTTGTTGCATCCCATTATTTTCAATATATTATGGTTTTGTTTGATTTGTCTATATCTTCTGCTTTACTTTGTGATTTCTTCTTCAAACTATTGGCTATTTAAAAGCGCTTTGTTTAATTTCCAAATATTTGTACATTTTGTCAGTTTTCTTTCTGCAATTGATTTCTAGTTTCTTCTCATTGTGGCTGCAGAATACATCTTGTGATTTCAATCTTTTAAAATTTATTAAGACTTCATTTGTGGCCTTAATGGTTAATTTTGGAAAATGAACCATATTCATTTGAGAGGAAAATACATTCTGCTCTTTTGGTGTGGAATGTTCCCTATATATCTATTAGGTCTAGTTGGTTTATAGGGTTATTCAAATATATTTCTTTATTCATTTGGCTTCCTGGGGATCCCATATCAATTCTAGTTCTTATTCCAGATAATCTTGATTTGAAGAACTGTAAACAACTAGTAATAATGAGGTGTAATCAACCATTACAGTTATTTTCTCATTGTAAGCTAAAATTCATAATTCTTTGATAACTTACTTTGGAAGAATCTCAGTCACCTTAGCATTCTACAGTCATCATGATGTTTCACAGAGTTGATGAAAGCTTACTTAGAGACTTTAGTGATCCAGAAAGTAGTAGATATCCTACATATTTTAGCAATATATATAAATGGGAGAAAGTACGAAATGAACTCCAGAAACACTGAGAGGCTAGTCAGGTTCTATGTTAGACTATTTCCTCTGAAGTGAAAGACAACTTTCTGCCTCTTGTGCTGGCTAACTCAAACACATATTCACATAATTTAGCAGGCCTTTTAAGACTTTTTTAAAGTAATATTTTATTGTGTTTTAGGTGACAGTACATACAGCAAATTTGCTTTGTCTTTAACAATATTTATACATATTTTTCTGTGTCATTGGGTTACAGTTGTTAAAATGTGTCAGCATTCTCATTACTTCCATTCTGTTAATTCTATTTCTGTTGATCTCACTTCTTTTCTCCTCCTTGCCTTCTCATCTTTGCATTTGGGCAAATATTAAACTTTTGGTCTTGTAGTTAATTTCTTAAGGGAGCACATTTTTCATGGGTGACAATGATGTTTATAAGCCAAATTATTATTTGCCTGAAAGGTGTTCTATAAAAATAGCTTCAATTCCAAGTGCAAATAGTATAATAAGCCTTTAGTTTCAGGGGATGGTCTAGTCCTTTTGATTCAGTAAGACTTGTGTTTTTCAGGGATTTGAGTTTTGTTCTACATTTTTCTCCTAATAAGGTAATGATTACCTTATTAGGTTTGTTGCTCCTATATATCCACTGTAGAACCTGTCAGGCTGCTTGCTTCTAGTGGCCCTGAGAGCAAAATAGTTTGACTAATTCAGGTGCAGGGGAACCTCAACTTCCACTGAAATTTCAATTCTCAGACAATACAATAGAGTTCAAACACTCAGTAGAATTTAAGCATAATGGTACCTGCAATATGCCACAAAAGAAGAAACATCACACAACCTATTGGTAAAAACAGTGTTCTCTTTGGAAAGTAATTATTTATAATTTTTTGAAGCAGCTGCTTGCTGGTTTCTGAGTCATATAAGCAAGTAAGATTGATTTGACCATAGGATACCAGGTGATGGTTTGAGCTGACCATCCTAAAATAATGTAGGCATAATCTTATCTCCCAAGTCATATAGCTATGTGTGTAATGCAGGATTCCACCACTAAATAAGAGTGGTACATTTAACATCAGGCTGCAGCAAGTCCTGACTGTGGGGGTTGCTACAAAAGAAAATTGTACTACCAGATCACACTTCCCACATACTATCTCTGCATTTGCTCTCAAGAAGTGTTTCAAATGACTGTTGACCAAGGAAAAAAAATATATATTCATGTGTGCTTTTTAGAAAATTTTGCAATATATATTCTGTTAATAGTCAGAAATGAAGTGAAACTCATAAAGATTGATATCTTAGCCATTGGTGAGCTAAAATGATCTGGTATTGGCCATTTTGAGTTAGATAATCATGTGGCCTATTACATCAGTAATGAAAATTAAAGAGGAATGGCATCAAAGTTTTGTCAAAGAGGATATTTCAAGATCTACCCTGAAGTACAAAGCTGTTGATGATAGGGCAATATCCATATGCCTATGACAAAGACCAGTTAACACAACTATTAATCAAATTAATGCACCAAGCACTAAATCAAAAGATGATGAAATTAAACATTTTCACCAACTTTTACACTCTGAAATCGACCAAGTGTGCAATTAAGATGTGTTCATAATTACTGGTGATGGGAATGTGAACAAAAAAGAAGCATTGGTACTTGGAGAATATGGTGATAAAAATTATGTCAATGCCATGCAACAGAACTTTGCAGGTCCAATAACTTATTTGTTGCAAATATCCTTTTTTCAACAATATAAATCATAGCTATACATGTGAACCTTGCCAGACAAAACACACAGGAATGAAATTGACTACATCTGTGGAAATGGGTGATGGAGAAGCTCAATATCATCAGTTAGAACAAAGCCATGGCTGACTGTGGATCAGACTATGAGTTGTTCATATGTAAATTAAAGTAGAAGCTGAAGAAAATCAAGACAAGTCCACCAGAGGCAAAATATGTCCCTGATTGTATACGACCTGAATTAAGATATCATCTGAAGAATAGATTTGAGGCATGGAACACCAGTTACTGAAGACCAGGCAAGTTGTGGAATGACCTCTGGTGTTTTAGTGCTTAAGGCATTTGACTGCTAACCAGAAGGGTGGTGGTTCAAACCCATCAGATACTCCTCTGAAGGAAGATTGGGAAATCTACTTCCATAGTGATACTGCCTCAGAAACCCAAGGAGAGGTCACTGTGAGTCAGATCTGATTTGACATCAGTGATTTTGGTTTGGTTTTTATCAAGAATATCATACATGAAGAAAATATATCGCTAAAAAGGCAGGAAAGGAAAAGAAAACCAAAATGGATGTCAAAAGAGATGCTAAGACTTTGTATTGAAAGATGAATACCTAAAACAAATGGAAGAAATGTGAAGTAAAAGATCTGAACAGAAGATTTCAAAAAAAAAAAATCTCACTACCATCGAGTTGGATCCAACTCATAGTGACCCTTCCTTGGGTTTCTGAGGCAATGCCACTACAGAAGTAGAATGCCCAAACTTCCTTCTGAGGAAGGGCAAATTAAAGTATTGTAATTAAACGTCTAAATACATGGAAATAGAAAATCAAAGAGAACAAAACATGCTTGGCATTTCTCAAGCTAAAAGAACTGAAGAAAAAAGATCATGAATCAAGTTGTAATATTGAAGGATTCTATGGGCAAAATATTGAACAATGCAGGAATCATCAAAAGAAATTGGACGGAATACACACAGTCACTGTAATGAATAGAATTGGTTGATGTTTAACCATTTCAGGAGGTAGCATATGTTCAAGAGCCAATGGTATTGAAGAAGGAAGTCCAAGCTGCATAGAAGGAATTTGCAAAAACAAGGCTTCCAGAATTATTGAACAATATCACTAATATCACATAGAAGTAAAATTTTGCAGAAGATAATTTAAAAATGGTTGCAGAGTTACATTAGAAAACTTCCAGAAATTCAAGCTGGATTCAGAAGAAGACATAGAATGAGGGATATCATTGCTGCTGTCAGATTGATTTTGGCTGAAAACAAAGAACACCAGAAAGAGGTTAATTTGTGTTTCTTTCACTAAACAAAGAAATTCAACAGTGAGAATGATGATAAATTATGGATAATATTGCAAAGAATGCAAATTCCAAGACATTCAATTTTGTTAATGAGGAACCTTTACATAGACCAAGAGGCATTCATTCAAACAGAACAAAGGAACAATGTATGGTTTAAAATCATAGAAGGCATGTGTCGGGGTTATATACTTTCACCATACTTATTCAATCTGTATGCTGACAAAATACTCTTAGAAGCCAGATAATATAAAGAATATCAGAATTAGAAGACTCACTAAGAAAATGGGATATGAATATGACACAACTTTGCTTGGTGAAAATGAAGAAGGCTTGAAGCACTTACTGATGAAGATTGAAGAAGACTGCAACATTCAGTATGGATTACATCTCAACATAGAGAACAAAAATCCTCATAGCTAGACCAATAAGCAACATCTTGATGAAAGGGGAAAACACAACACACTAAAATCTTGGGACACAGTAAAAGCAGTGATCAGAGGCCAATTTATAGCAAGAAATGCACACATCAAAAAAGAAGAAAGA
>NW_006921704.1:9302376-9316143 GCF_000298275.1 Orycteropus afer afer | reverse complement strand
ATTCAATAAGGATAAGGAAAAACCAATCACTAACTTTATTTGGAAAGGAAAGAGACTTCAGGTAAGCAAACCACTATTGAAGAAGAACAAAGTAGAAGCTTTCACACTGCCATATGTCAAAACCTACCATACAGCCACAGTAGTCAAACCTGCCTGGTATTGGTATAATGACAGACACATAGAACAATGGAATAGAATTGAGAACCCAGTAATAGATCCATCAACCTATGGTCAGCTGATCTTTGACAAAGGGCCGAAATCCATTAAATGGGGAAGAGAATGTTTGTTTAATAAATCGTGCTGACAAAACTGGAGATCCATTTGCAGAAAAATGAAACAACATTTGTACATCACACCATACACAAAAACGAACTCCTGATGGATCAAAGACTTAAATGGGAAATCTAATATTATAAAGTTCTTCAAGGAAAAACTATGGGCAAGTTAAGGGCCCTAATACATGGCATAAATAGATTATCAAGCATAACCCAAAAGGCACAAACAACAGAAGAGAAACTACATGAATGGGACCATGTAAATACTAAATTTGTATGTGCTTATAAAGACTTCTCCAAAAGCATCAAAAGAGAACGTACAGATTGGGAAAAAATATTTGGTAATGGCATATTGGACAAGAGACTTATCTCTAGAATTTATAAAAACCTCCAATACTTCAATAACAGAAAGACAAATAATCCAATTAAAAAATGGCTAGAAGACATGAATAGACATTTCACCAAAGAGGATATTCAGGGGGCCAACAAACATGAAGAAATGCTCATGCTCATTAGCCATTAGAGAGAGATGCAAATCAAAACAACAGTGAGATACCATCTTGCCCCTGCACTTGTAGCAAAGTTCAACAAGACAGAAAATAACAAATGCTGGTGAGAATGTGAAGAGATTCGGGCTCTCATACACTGCTGTTGGGACTGTTAAATAGTAAAACCACTGTGGAAAGCAGTATGTTTATTCCTTAAAAAGTTGGAATTAGAAACACCATTTTACCTAACCATTGCATCACTAGGTATATATCTCAAAGATTGAAAGCCATGAAAAGAACAGATATATGTTCATCGCAGAACTATTTACAATAGCCAAAAGATAGAAACAACGTAGGTGTTCATCAATTGAGGAATGGAAAACTGAACTATGGTATGTACACACAATGGAATACTATGCAACCCTAAAGAATAATGTAGAAGCTGCAAAACACCACATGACATGGAAGAACTTGGAGGACATTATGCTGAATGAAGTAAGTAAATCACAGAAAGACAAATATGTTATTAGTCCTTTATTGTAAAAGTCAAGGAACGGTTTATGCATGGGAGGAAATTTTCTTTGTTGGTTACCAGGGGTGGTAGGGAGGGTAGGGAACACTGTTAAATAAGTAGAGATAAGTATTGATTTGGGTGAAGAGAAGGGCAATGTACTAAATGTGAGTGATCAACATGGTTGCCGTGAGGAAGAGGAAGACACAGAGAGGTACATGGGAGGTGCACACAAGAAAGATGAACCCTTTTGTGTTGTCAATGAAGGCAAACATGGGTATACAGGTGGATAGATGGGTGGACAGGCTGCACTATTAGGTATGGCTCTGCAGTGGGGAGAGTACCCAAGATCATACAGGGTTGGCAGACAATGATTCTACAAGTGTATTTGTATGTTCTGTAAGAATTCCCAGGTGTATAGTAGAGCTGACAAGGGACAAATTTGCAATCAATTCTTGGTCACAGACAGCTACGCAGAGGGAGCGAGTTGTTGAACCTGGGCAATGGGACCATGGTCACAGGGGACATCAAGCTCATTTGCCATAACATACTACACAAAACATTGTTCCACCTCCTACTTTGGCGAGTAGTGACTGGGATGTTAAAAGCTTGCAAGCAACCCTCTAGATGCAATGATGGGTTTCTCCTCGTCCAGATCAAAGAAGAATGAAGAAAACTGAAGATTCATGGAAACAATTAGTCCAAGTGTCTGGTACACCATGCTATCCTCAGACTATATGACTATGTGACCAGAAGAACTAGATGGTGCCTGGCTACCAATGTCAACCACTTGGAGGGGGATCTATGTAGGCGAACCTGGATAGAGAGGGAGAACAATGTGGGACAAAACTCAAAATCATTTGGAAAAAAAAAAAAAAGAGAGATCAGGTTTCCTGGTCTGATAGAGCTTGATGGAACCACTGAGACTATGGCCCCTAGCTGCCCTTCATATCTGGAATTGAACACAAACCTGTGGCTTCCAGCCAAACAAAAGACAGGTATATGAGTTGGACATTTACACTAGGTAGATACACTCCTTGGAGAGAATAATCATGGGAAAAAGAAGGGCTATTTATGCACAGGGAGACAGCTCAGGGGGCAGGAGTGCATGGAGAGATGGATACAGGGAAGAGGTAACTATCGGGAGGAAGTGGGAGGGGAGCTGCTGCATTGGGATAAATTGGAGTCAATGTCATGAGACAAAGTGAATGTGAGCTGCTATATGGAAAGTGAATTTGCTCTGTATACTTTCACCCAAATCACACATACACACACACACACAAAGAACATCACATGAAGAAAGTATAAGGTAATTACAAATACAGGAATGGCAGAAAAGGCCAACATGGATGTCAGAAGAGACTCTGAAACTTGCTGTTGAATGGAGAGTAGCTAAAGCAAACACAAGAAATGATAAGATAAAAGGCATGAAGAGAAGATTTCAAAGGACAGCTCAAGAAGAGAAAGCAAAATATTATAATGAAATGTGCTAAGACCTGGAGTTAGAAAAGCAAATTGGAAGGGCATACTCTGTATTCCTCAAGCTGAAAGAACTGAAGAAAAAATCCAAGCCACGAGTTGCAGTATTGAAGGATTCTATGGGCAAGATAAAGAGCTCTGGTGGCATAGTGCCTAAGGCATTTGACTACTAACCAGAAGGCTGGTGGTTCAAACTCACCAGCCACTCCACAGAAGGAAGACTGGGCAATCTACTTCCATAAAGATTTACCACCTCAGAAACCTAAAGGTTGTCAGAATTGACTCAATGTCAGTGAGGTGTTTTTTTGTTTTGTTTTGTTTTTTAAAATGGGTGAAATATTGAGTGATGCAGGAAGCATCAAAAGAAGATGGAAGGAATACACAGAGTCAGTGTACCAAAAGGAATTGATCAATGTTCAGCTATTTCAGGAGGTAGCATATGATCAAGAACTAATGGTATTGAAAGAAGAGGTCCAAGCTGTCCTGAAGGGATTGGTGAGAAGCAAGGCTCCAGGAATTGACAGAATAGCCATTGTAGTAGGTAAAGTTGTGTATCAACTTGAGTGGGCTTTATTTTGAGTATGTACAGTACTTTGGAGAACTTTATATTTTAATAAAGGAAAACAAAATTATCATTCCACAGTGGAATCTACTGGGAGCAGCTTAGTAGCTGTCTTATGGATGTGGTCTGCTCCCAGTATATGAGAAGATGCTTTGAGAAAGATCTTCAGCTTTTTGGAACATCTGGATCCTGGATTTGGCTTTCTTCATCTCAGTGGCCAGCCAGGTTTTCTGCACAATTTGAGACTTTTTCTGGACTTGAACTAGTGGCCTGCCATGCTGCTTGAAAATGTTGAGACTGTAACATTTTTTGTGTCAACTTTGGGTTTGTCAGCCTCAGCAGCCAGCAGCTGTCTCAGTTAAGAGAAGCCTCTAGCTACAGTGGACTGGGAGCAAAAATTAGAGCTGAAACCCAAGGCCAAGGGGCTTTTGCCTAGTCCTTAGAGCTGGGACTTTGAACTCGAACTTATAGCCTCCCAAACTGTAGGAGAATAAATTCCTGTTTCTTGAAGCCATCCATTTGTGGAATTTGTCTGTTAGAGCAACAGTATGTAACAAAAACACCCTTTGAGTTTTTCAACAAATGGATGTACTTACTCATCTATGCCAAGAAATTTGGAAGACAGCTACCTGGTCCACTCACTGGAAGAGATTGATATTTGTGCCCTTTCCAAAGAAAGGTTATCTGACAGAATGTGGGAATTATTGAACAATAGTATTAATATAACACACAAGTAAAATTTTGCTGAAGATAATTCAAAAACAGAACTGTCAGAAATTCAAGCTGGATTCAGGAGAGAACATGGAATGAGGGATATCATCTTTGATGTCAGATGGATCTTGACTGAAAGCAAAGAATACCAAAAGGATATTTACTTGTTTTTTTAAAGACTATGCATAAGCATTCAACTGTGTGGATCATAACAAATTATGTGTAACATTGAGAAAAATGGGAATTCTAGAATACTTCATTTTGTTCATGAGGAATCTGTACATAGAACAGGTGGCTGTCATTCGAACAGAACAAGGGGATATTGTGTGGTTTAAAATCAGGAAAGGTCTGCCTCATGGCTGTATCCTTTCACCATGTTTATTCAATCTGTACATTGAGCAAAGAGTCTGAGAAATGACTATATGAAGAAGAATGTGGCATCAGGATTGGAAGATGACTCATTAATAATCTGAAATATGCATATTACAAAACCTTGCTAGCTGAAAATGAAGATGATTTGAAGCATTTATTGATGATGATCAAAGATTAAAGCCTTTAATATAAATTGCACCTCAACATAAAGAAAACAAAAATCTTTACAACTGGACCAATAAGCAACCTCATGATAAGCAAACAAAAGTTTTAAGTTGTCAAGTAGTTCCTTTTCTTGGATCCACAATCAACATTAATGGAAGTAGCAGTCAAGAAATCAGACATCTTATTGCATTTGGCAAATCTGCTATAAAGGAACTGTTTAAAATGTCAAGAATCAAAGCTATCACTTTGAAGACTAAGGTGAGCTTGACCCAAGCCATGGTATTTCCATCATCTTATTTCATGCGAAAAGTGGACAATGAATAAGGAAGATCAAAGAAGAGTTAGTGCCTTCAAATTGTGATAGTGACTAAGAATACTGAAAACACCATGGACTGCCAGAAGAATGAACAAATCTGACCTGATGAAGTGCTTCTGGAATGCTCCTTGGAAGCAAGAATGGTCAGACTTCATCTCACCCACTTTGGTTATGTTGTTAGAAGAGACCACTTCCTGGGGTAGGATATCATGCTTGGTAAAGTAGAGGGTCAGTGCAAAGGGTAAGACCCTCACTAAGAGGTATTAACACAGTGGCTGTAATGATGGGTTCAAGCACAGCGAAGATCATGAGGATGTTGCAGAACTGGGCTGTGTTTAGTTCTGTTGTGGTGTGTAATGTTACTATGCTTCAGAGCTGACCTGACAGCACCTAGCAACAGCAGCAACAAAGTGACATTATAAGTGAAATTTCAGAGTTGTGTTTACTTTATATTATATACAAGTTTTATCCTAATACTTTTGCCCTCGCCCTCAAAGATTTAAGCATATTATTTATTAATAGATATATTTTACCTAGAATTGATAAAAATATATTTATTTGGTAGTTTCTATTGGATTTGTAAACACTATTCTTTGATATATGTATATGTACAGTATTTTGGAGAACTTTATATTTTAATAAAGGAAAACAAAATTATCATACTAAGCATTTTGAAATTAAAAAATCCACAGTGTAGGTTCTTTTCTTTATAAGTTGTTGTGAATTGCAAAGGGGGAGCATGAGAAGAACAATAAATTGCTTTCTCATATCAATACAATTTTAATAAGAAGTTACATTGTCCTTTCCTTGTTCCTTGAATAAAGTTATTCAGGATGATTTCTACAACTGGGGGTGGAGTGAAGAATGAGCAGGAATAATTTATTATATCTGGAAAGATTTTGAAGCCTCTCAATATTGTGTTACTTTTACAGCGAAGATGCCATCTTTCAATAATTCAGATGTCATCAGAGAGAAAGGAAAATACTTCCTGGGCAAACATCAAGTAAAGCAAGTTTCATCATATAGAGTAAACACAAAAATAATTATTGAGACAGTTTTTATAATTTTAAAAATATTAAAACTACTAACAATGTAGTGGGCTCTGATGGAACTGTGCCTAAAGCATTTGATGGCTAACCAGAAGGCTGGTGGTTCAAACCCACCAGCCATTCCTCAGAAGGAAGATTGAGCAATCTACTTCCATAGAAATACTGCCTCAGAAACCCAAAGAGGGGTCATTGTGAGGCTAATCAACTTGATGGCAGTGAGTTTGTTTGTTTTTTTAGTAGGAGCAATGTAAAGGGAATAACTTAATATTACACACAGAATTATGAGAGCATATTTCATACAATGCCTTTTTTTATAGAATGTAATTTATCTTCAATTTAGGGGAAATCAGCAAGAAGAGTTATGATAAATGTTACTTATATTTGGAGCACTTGAATTAATTGATCAATTATTTACAGTTCAAATGATTTAACAATGATGTTTTGCTTGCTTCTAAAACTCACTCCATTTTTCTACTTTAATTTTGTTTGCTTTTTTGCTCTTATTAAAGACATCTTCTCTACCTTCCCCAATTCTATTAGAAGTGACATCATTGTAATATCATCCAGCTGGAACACTCAACATCATCTTAATCCATGGCTAGTATTGTTTATTTCCTACTAACACATGAGCTGATATTGAATGTTGCTTAAATATGGCTTGTCAAAGGACATTTTCCTTACAGCATATCCTTTCTTGCTAACACTCAAAAAATTCTGCCTGCTTTATTGTTGTCAGAAACTTTCTCAGTGCCTACATCTGCCTCTGAAGGAGCCCTACTAGTGCAGTGGTCAAGTGCTTCACTACTAACCAAAAGTTTATCAGTTTGAACACACCAGTTGTTCCATGGCAGAAAGAGGTAGCAGTCTGCCTTGGTAAAGAGTAAGCCTTGGTAAAGATTACAACCTCAAAGGGGCAATTCTGCTTTGTCCTATAGAGTCATGATGAATTGGAATGGGGAATGGATCTATACCTTTGTCCAGTTATTTCTATTCTTTCCCATCCATATTTTCATACATGAATACCTAAACAATTCTTCCACTGATAATCACTATAACTTCAAACCACATGTTTATATTCCTGCTTCTTGATCCATTTCTGCTTCCTGTAATTGGCTTTCATTGGCTAAAATATCACATATTCTGTGGTTTTCTGGACAATCAACCTCAATTTCTATTCTATAGAATATTCGATCTTTCCTGGGAGAGTTACAAAATCTTTCTTCCTATGTGTTCTAAACTATGTTGCTTGCTCTCTTACTCTGCCAGCTGACTGATATATATATCTGAGGACTTCTCTCACTCTCCACATGAATCCATACGTCTGGGATTCTATATTAATCTTCTGTTTATAATATTTTTCTGAAGAACACCCTTAAGTAATTCTTTTAAAAATACACCTCTTATATTTGTCTCTGAAAATATTTTTATTCTGATTATAAACCTGATTACTGAAATATAATTTTAAGCTGAAAATAAATTTAGTTGAGTATTGTGAACACACAAGTAAAATCCTGCTGCAGATAATATAAAAATGGTGGCAGCAGTATATTGACAGAGAACTTCTAGAAATGCAAGCTGGATTCAGAAGAGGACATGGAATGAGAGATATTACTGTTGATGTCAGATGAATCTTGGTTGAAAGCAAAAAATAACAGAAAGATGTTTACCTGTGTTTCATTGATTATGCAAAAGCCTTTGATTGTGTGGATCATAGCAAGTTATGGAAACGTTAAGAAGAATGGTTATTCCAAAACTGTTAATTGTGTTCATGAGGAAACTGTATACAGAGCAGGAAGCTGTTGTTTGAACAGAACAAGGGGATACTGCGTGGTTTAAAATCAGAAAGGGAGTGCTACAGGATTGTGTCATTTTGACCATACTTATTCAGTCTGTATGTTGAGCAAATAGTCTGAGAAGCTGGACTATATGAAGAAGAGTGTAGTGTCAGGATTTGAGGAAGACTCATTAACAACCTGCAATATGCAGAGGACACAACTTTGCTTGCTGAAAGTGAGAATGGCTTCAAGCACTTACTAATAAAGACTAAAGACTAAAATCTGCAGTATGGGTTATATCTCAACATAAAGAAATCCTCACAACTGGACCAATAAGCAACATCACAATAAATGGAGAAAAGATTGAAATTGTCAAAGATTTTGTATTGCTTGGTTCTACAATCAACACCAATGGAAGCAAAAGTGAAGAAATCAGACGACATAATCCACTGGGTAAATCTGCTGCAAAAGACCTTTTCAAGTGCTGAAGAGCGCAGCTGTCTCTTTGAAGACTAAAGTGCACCCAACCCAAGCCATGGTATTTTCAATCTCTTTGTATGTATGTTAGAGCTGGACCATAAAATAAGGAACACTGAAGAAGAGTTGATCCTTTTGATTTGTGGTGTTGGCAAAGAATATTGAAAGTACCATGAACTGCCAAAAGATTAACAAATCTATCCTGGAAAAAATGCAGACAGAATGCTCCTTGGAATAGAGAATGGCCAGATTTTGTCTGACCTACTTTGGTGATATTGTCAGAAGTGGCAATTCTCTGGAGAAGGATATCATGTTTGGTAAAGTACAGGGTCAACGAAAAAGGGGAAGGCCCTCAAGGAGATGGATTGACACAATTGCTGTAACGATGGGCTCAGGCATAGCAAAGCTTGTGAGACTGACACAGGATCAGGCCATGTTTCTTTCTGTTGCACATAGGGTTGCTATAAGTCAGAACTGACTGAATGGCACCTTGCAACAGAAACAACATTTTGAACACTGTGCTCTGTTTTATAGCATTATATGTTATTGATGAGATTCTGAAACCCGTTTTAGTGTCATTATTGTGTAATGTATTCATAATATCTCTTCAGAATGTTTTGAAGATGTTTTGTTTTTATTTAGTTTGATATTTTATAATAATTTTTTATTAGGGGTAGATCTGTTAGGACTTAAATGTAATACTTTCACTTAATTAAGTAGTCCAAATGGGTTTATTTTGGGAAACAAAAAAAGGCCAAAATTTGATGTAGTAAGAATGTATAAATTTTAGTTCAGAGTGGAGAATTTTTGAAGGTGAAACAATACTGTGTTAATAATTATCTTAGGATAATTGTATCAACTAGAACTGTCCAAGCAAAATAGAACATATGTTTATTCTGATTACAAGATACACAAACATTATCTTTTGATATTTAAAGATTACAAAAAGAAAAAAAAATAAGCACAATTTAAGATTAAACATGCTACTTTTCTCTCTCTCTCTCTCTCTTTTCTCTTTACTGATGATGATCAGAGATTAAAGCCTTTAATATAAATTGCACCTCAACATAAAGAAAACAAAAATCTTTACAACTGGACCAATAAGCAACCTCTTGATAAGCAAAGAAAAGTTTTAAGCTGTCAAGTAGTTCATTTTACTTGGATCTACAATCAACATTAATGGAAGTAGCAGTCAAGAACTCAGACATCTTATTGCATTTGGCAAATCTGCTATAGAAAACTTAAGAACTAGAGTCCTTAAGTGCTTGATATCTTGGATATCTTATCACATATTTTCTTACATTATCACTATGTTTTTGGTTTCTCACTTAATATAGTGGGCTATGAGGAAAAATTGATGGATGCTATTAGTTGTATGTTTTAAGATATCATTTTTTTAAAATGTAATCATGTATAAAATGGATTAGATCAGATAGCAAATATTCATGGGATACCATAAAAACATTCAAGCAAAATGTTAGAAGGTATGAATTCAGCTGTTGGTAGTGAAAATGAAGAGAAAGTTGAAACAGGTTGCCTTGGGATATAGTAGCTAATTATCAAAGAAAAAATTCAAGATGCTATTAAATATTGTTTTAGGAAGGACATTCACCTAATAGAGACTAGAATTTAAATTTTTGTTGTATCAATATTTATTTTCCTATTTTTATATAAATGGCATGAAAATATTTGAAGTTCTTGGTGGATTCCTCTTCAGTTTCATTCTTGTTCCTTCTCCAATGATGAGCTCTGCCAATCATATTATTTTTATCTTTCCAGTCAAGTTTTTAAATTTTGTAAGCTCTTGATTGTATCCATCAAGGACACATGGAATTGTCCTGTACATTTTTGGTTTACATGAATGATGCATATATACATTATGTTGTATGTTGCTTTTAATGTTCACTGCCATATTTTTTGAGAACTGTACACAGAACTTCTGTAGATCTACTTCATTGATTTTAACTGTTGAACATTATTGTCCATTGCTTTATATAATTTATCCATTCCCCTGTAGATATGAATTTATGTTGATTTCAGAATTCAAATTTACAAATACTGTTTCATTGTGTTTTTCCTTATTCAGGATCTAAGTGATAGCTTTGTTTCTTGACATTTTAAATGTATATCCAGTTCAATGCAATATGTATTGTGTCTCCAGGCAGGAGTGTTGCTACCTTTGGGACAAAGATCTCCAGACCCACAGAGCATAGGGTGGTAGGGACAGAAAGCAAAAATTTTTTGAGTGTGTCACTAGGAGTAATAGTGAGTGGTACCACTCCCATTTCCGCCCCCTTGGTTCCTGGACCCATGAATCCTGGCTATTGGAGAAGCAGAACCATATATTGGACGCTGATTTAGAGCATATACAACCTCCTGGAGAACATTTCCCCCACCCTTCAAGGTATTACCACCTAACTGACATTGTAATTGTGTTTTCAGGAGGACATTCCATGGTTCTATCAAGCCAGCTGCTTCAGCATGATGGGGAGCATGGTAAGACCAGTGAATTCTGTGAGCATAAGCTCATTGCCGTACTTCATTTCCTGTGATGTGATTCCTTTGATCCGAAGCAATGCTGTGTGGAATACTATGATAGTGGATAAGGCATTCTGTAAGTCCATGGATAATAGTTTTGGCAGAAGCATTGCATGCAGGAAAGGCAAATCCATATCCAGAATAAGTATCTATTCCAGTAAGAACAAAATGTTGTCCTTTCAATGATGGAAGTGGTCCAATGTAATCAACGTGCCACCAGGTTGCTGACTGATCACCCTGAGGAATAGTTCCATATCACAGACTCAGTGTTGGTCTCTGCTGCTGGCAGATTGGACACTCAGCATTGGTGGTAGCCAAATCAGCCTTGGTAAGCGGGAGTCCATGTTGCTGAGCCCATGCATAACCTCCATACCTGCCACCATGGCCACTTTGTTCATGAGCCCACTAAGAAATGACAGGAGTAGCTGGGGAAAAAGGATGGCTGGTTTCCACTGAATGTGTCATCCCATCCACCTGATTGTTAAAGTCCTCCTCTGCTGTGGTCACCTTTTGGTGGGCATTCACTGAGACACAAATACTTTACTCCTTTGGCCCATTCAGAGAGATCTATTCACATACCTCTTCCCCATACATCCTTATCACCAATCTTTCAATCATGCTCCTTCCAAGTCCCAGACCATCCAGCTAAGCCATTAGCCACAGCCCATGAATCTGTATATAATCACACATCTGGCCATTTCTTATTCCATGCAAAGTGAACAGCCATATGCATGGCTTGAAGTTCTGCCCAATGGGAGGATTTCCTTTCACCATTGTCCTTTAAGGAAGTCCCAGAAAGGGGCTGCAGTGTGGCTGCTGTCCACTTTCAAGTGGTGCCTGCATATCACGCAGAACCATCTGTAAACCAGGCACTAGTTTTCTCTTCCTCAGTCAACTGATCATAAGGAACTCCCCATGAGGCCATAGGTGAAGAATGGGAGAGGTAAGGTAATGTGACTGGAGTGGAGACCATAGTCATTTGGGCCACTTCCTCATGCAACTTACTTGTGCCTTCAGGTCCTGCTCGAGCCAGATCTCTGATATACCACTTCAATTTAATGATAGAGTGCTGCTGTGCACATGCAACTTTACGACTCTGTGGGTCAGACAACACCCAGTTCATGATGGGCAGCTCAGGCCTCATGGTCACTTGGTGGTCCATGGTTAGGAGTTCAGTCTCTACTAAAGCCCAGTAACAAGCCAAAAGCTGTTTCTCAAAAGGAGCATAGTTATCCGCAGAGGATGGCAGGGCTTTGTTCGAAAATCCCAAGGGTCTGCATTGCAATTCACCAATAGGGACCCGCCAAAGACTCCAAACAGCATCTCTATCTGCTACAGACACTTCAAACACCATTAGATCAGCCAGATCATATGGCCCAAGTGGCAAAGCAGCCTGCATGGCAGCCTGAACCTGTTGCAGAGCATTCTGTTTTTTCTGGGCCCCACTCAAAACTAGCAGCTTTCTGAGTCACTTGATAAATAGGCCACAGTAACACACCCAAATGAAAGATATGTTGCCTCCAAATCCAAAGAGGCTCACCAGACATTGTACCTCCTTTTTAGTTGTGGGGGAAGCCAGATACAATAACTTATCCTTCACTTTAGTAGGAATATCTCAACATGCCCCACACCATTGGACCCTTAGAAATTTCACTGACGTGGAAGGTGCCTGAATTTCTGTATTGTTAATTTCCCAATCTCTAGCATGCATATGTCTCACCAATAAGTCTAGAGTCATCGATACTTCTTCTTTACTAGGTCTAATCAGCATAATGTCATCAATATAATGGATCAGTGTGATGTCTTGTGGAAGGAAAAGGTGATCAATATCCCTAGGGACTAAATTATGACATAATGTCAGAGACTTGATATACACCAGAGGAAGGACTGTGAAAGGATACTGTTGGCCTTGCCAACTGCAGGCAAACTGCTTCTGATGGTCCTTTAAAATTGGTATTGAGAAAAAGGCATTGGCCAGATCAATAGCTGCATACCAAGTACCAGGAGATGTACTAATTTGCTCAAGCAATGAAACCACATCAGGAGCAGCAGCTGCAATTGGAGTCACCACCTGGTTAAGTTTACGATAATCTACTGTCATTCTCCAAGATCCATCTGCTTTTTGCACAGGCCAAATGGGCGAATTAAATGGGAATGTGGTGGGAATCACCACCCCTGCATCCTTCAAGTCCTTAATGGTGGCAGTAATCTCTGCAACCCCTCCAGGGATGCAGTATTGCTTTTGGTTTACTATTTTTGTAGGTAGAGGAAGTTCTAATGGCTTCCACTTGGCTTTTCCTACCATAATAGCCCTTACTCCATGCATCAGGGATGCAATGTGGGAATTCTGCCAATTGTTCAGGATATCTATTCCAATTATGCATTCGGGCACCGGGGAAATCGCTACAGGATGGCTTCAGGGACCCAGTGGACCCACTGTGAGATGCACCTTAGCTAAGACTCCATCAATAACTTGACCTCCATATGCTCCCACTCTGACTGGTGGAGCACAATGACACTTTGGGTCTCGTGGAATTAGTGTCAATTCAGAGCCAGTGTCCAGTAACCCCCGAAAAGTCTGATTATTTCCTTTTCCTCAATGAACAGTCACTCTTATAAAAGACCTCAGATCCCTTTGGGGAAAGCTGGGAGAAAGATTGACATTATAGATTTTTGGCAATGTAGTGGGGTCCTTCCTCAAAGGGACTTTGCCTCCCCTTCATTCAAGGGGTTTGTGTCTGTAAACTGACTCAAGTCTGGGAATTGAATGAGAAGTTGTGACTGTATTCTGGTGAGTCAATCAATGTTGCTGTTCAGGGGACCTAGAATTCTTCTCTCTTTACAGATCAAGTAAATATTTAGTAGGCTTGCCGTGCATTTCACTACTAGGAACACCATGAGCAAATACCCAATGCCATAATTCTACATAATGCTGAAAGTACCATGGACTGAAAAAAGAACTAACAGATCTGTCCTGGAGGAAGTGCAGCCAGAATGCTCCTTGGAAGCAAGAATGGCCAGACTTTGTCTCACCTATTTTGGTCATGTT
>NW_006921704.1:9300531-9301726 GCF_000298275.1 Orycteropus afer afer | reverse complement strand
GAGCTAAAACATCAAATGAAGAATCCATACTCAGTGGGCCTATATCAATAAATTCAGACTGATCCAATCTTACATTCCTTACACCATTATCCCACACCCTCAGTAGCCATTCCCATACATATTCTCCAGGTTTCTGTCTGTACATGTTAGCAAAATGAAGTAGGTCTTTTCAGGTATAGTGTATCACCTCCTCAGTCATACTTTCTATTTCACCTTTGGGGCTCGCTTGTACTTAACTTTAGTTATAGGTCTAGCAGCAACAATGGGTGGTTGGGGAAGTTCCTGAGAACATTCAGCAATTTCTTCCATGGCCTCTGCCTCAGGAATTGACTCAACAGGAACAGTTAGGCTAATCCCATCAAACTGAGGTGGAGGTGATAATGGCTTTATAGTAATCCCTTCAGATGGGAAGGATTCAACAGAATTTACAGCCTCCTTATCCTCATCTTCCTGACTATCTTCTGGCCATATGTCACCATTTCAGGTTTCAGGATCCCATTTTTTCCCAATAAATGCCCTCACTTTAACCTCAGACACCATTCTGGATTGGCAGTTTAATTGGTGTTGTAATTCAGCAACCCTTCCAATAAGACACTACACTAGGTTTGGTTTTCAGCAATATCTGCTCTGTTACTAGAAGACATAAGACATTTGTTCAGAGCACAACTGAAAGCACTGATGTCTTTTGTGCAGTGCTTAAGCTGAGACTCAGAAGATCTGAGCTCATCTCGCTCTTTCACCACTTTGTCTAGTGTAAGTAGGACCAACCAACCAGCTTCCTTATACTCCTCATGCTGTCCGAATGGCAGAAAAGAATCAAATATCTGATCACCCAGAGCATCATTTCTCACAAGTACTTGATCTGTTGTTGGTGTTATTTCATGTATTAATGTTGCCACCTCACTCCATGAAATATCACAGTCCTCTTTACTAACAGAGGCAGGGTCACTAGTGTCTTTAAGATTAATCAAGCTGGAGAACCAATTTAAGAAGCCCATCCTTATGATTTTGTCTCTCTAGAACCACTCTCAGTACCAAATGTGTTAGACTGGGTTCTCTTTGTTGTTGTTGTTGTTGTTAAGTGCTGTTGAGTCATTTCCGACTCATAGCGACCACATGCACAGCAGAACGAAACACTGCCCGATCCCGCGCCAGCCCCACAATCCCTGCTATACTTGAGCCCATCATCGCAGCC
>NW_006921704.1:9286346-9297728 GCF_000298275.1 Orycteropus afer afer | reverse complement strand
CAGGTGCATCTCGCTGGGTTTTAAACACCAGAGACAGCCTCAAAACTCAAGTCTACATGTCACCACAGTAGGACAAACCAACAGACAAGTTTGTCTTGCTGTTGGAGACCTCTTGTATCACCCCCACCTGGGTCCCTGTGGCTGACTGTACCACTGTCTGGCTTCCTGGCTTTAAATCCTGTTTCTCCTGCTTTTCTGCCCTGCTTTTTTGTGCATCCCTGAGTTGTCCGTGGGGCTGACTGCTCTTCTTTCCAGGATCCAGTCTTTTATCCCCTTTCTCCTGCTCTCCGGTCCTGCTGCTTTGGGTGGGCCTGAGTTTCCTTTCCTCAACTAATCCCTTTGGCTGATTGCTCTTCTCTCTGGCTTCCTGGCTTTTAATTCTCTTTCTCCTGCTCTTCCCACTGGCTACTTTGGGCATCACTGAGTTGTCTCTCCTCACCTGTAACCCTGGGTCTGACTGCTCTTCTGTCCATGTTCCTGGCTTTTATCCCCTTTATCCTGCTTTTCTGGCCTGCTACTCTGGGCGGGCCTGAGTTTCCTCTCCTCACCTAATCCCTTTAGCTGACTTCTCTTCTCTCTGGCTTCTTGGCTTTTAATCCCCTTTCTCCTGCTCTTCCCGCTTGCTACATCGGGTGTCCCTGAGTTGTCTCTCCTCACCTGTAACCCTGGGGCTGACTGCTCTTCTGTCTGGCTTCCTGGCTTTTAATCCCCTTTCTCCTTCTCTTCCCGCTTGCTACTTCGGGCATCCCTGAGTTGTCTCTTCTCACCTGTAACCCTGGGGCCAACTGGAATATCTGCTCTGTTACTAGAAGACATAAGACATTCTTTCAGAGCACAACTGGAAGCACTGATGTCTTTTGTACAGCGCTTAAGCTGAGACTCAGAAGATCTGAGCTCATCTCGCTCTTTCACCACTTTATCTAGTGTAAGTAGGACCAACCAACCAACTTCCTTATACTCCTCATGCTGTCCGAATGGCAGAAAAGTATCAAATATCTGATCACCCAGAGCATCACTTCTCATAAGTACTTGGTATATTGGTGGTGTTATTTCATATATTAATGTTGCCACCTCACTCCATGAAATATCACAGTCCTCTTTACTAACAGAGGCAGGGTCACTAGTGCCTTTAAGATTAATCAAGCTGAAGAACCAATTTAAGAAGCCCATCCTTATGATTTTGTCTCTCTGGAACCACTCTCAGTACCAAATGTGTTAGACTGGGTTCTCTAGGGAAACAAAACCAGTAAATCTTCTCTGTCTCTCATCTTCGGAAATTGCTTCACACACTTATAGAAGTTGGCAAGTCTAAAGTTCCTGGATCAAATGTCAAGGTAGTGGCTGTTCCACATCAAGCTGGAGGCTTTTCCTGACTCTTGCAGTCGCAGGGGCTGAGGAGCTCAGAGCTGGCAGGCAGTACACTGGCTGTTGACTCCAATGAATGGCGAATCCAAGATCTCCAGGCTGAATGGTGTATTTTTCATTCATGGACAGTTGTAGGCAGCACAACAGAATCCCAATTCACAGAAGAATGTCTCCTCTCCCAGGATGTCCACATATATACTGGAAGCAGGTCACACCCCTAGGGAAACTCCCTTTCAACAGATTGGCTGCTCAAAACATAGTCATCTGTTCCCATCCTGGGAACAATCACACCACAACGGGTCAAACCACACAGAATTGTGGTCCAGCCAAGTTGACACACAGATCCAACTATCACACCCTATATGCAACAAAATGAAACACTGCCTAGTCCTGCATCAGCCTCACAATGCTTGCTCTGACTGAGCCCATCATTGAAGCCACTGTGTCAATCAATATTTTTGAAGGTCTTCCCCTCTTTTGTTGACCATCCACTTTACCAAGCATGATACCCTTCTCCAGAGAATGGTCTCTTCTGACAACATGACCAAAGTAGGTGAGACAAAGTCTGGCTATTCTCTATTTCAAGAAGCATTCTGGCTGCACCTCTTCCAGGACAGATGTGTTAATTTTTCTGGCATCCCATGGCACTTTCATTACTCTTGGCAAACACTGCAACTCAATACCATCAATTCTTCTTTGGTCTTCCTTTTACATTGTCCAGCTTTCACATGCATATGAGATGACTGAAAATACCATGGCTTGAGTCCAAAGCACCTTAGTCTTCAAAGAGACATATTTGCTCTCCAGCACTTGAAGGAGATCTTTTGGAGCAGATTTGCCCAGTGCAACATGTCATCTGATTTCTTTACTGATGTTTTCATTGTTGTTGATTGTAGAACTAAATAATATGAAATCTTTGATAACTTCAATCTTACCTCCATTTATTGTGATGCTGTTGGTCCAGCATTATTATTATTATTATTATTATTATTATTCATGTTGAGGTGTAATCCATACTGCAGACTGCAGTCTTTAATCTTCATCAGTAAGTGATTTCAGTCATCTTCACTTTCAGCAAGCAAGGTTGTGTGTTCTGTATATCACAAGTTGTAAATGAGTCTTCCTCCAATCCTGATGCTACGTTCTTCTTCATATAGTCCAGCTTCTCAGATTGTTTGTTCAGCATACAGATTGAATAAGCATGGTGAAAGGATACAACTCTGACACACTTCCTTCTTGATTTTAATCCATGTAGTATCCCCTTGTTCTGTTTGAATGACAGCCTACTGGTCTATGTACTGGTTCCTCATGAGCACAATTAAGTGTTCTGAAATACCCATTCTTCTTAACATTATCCGTAACTTGTTATGATCCACACAATCAAATGCTTTTGCATAATGAATGAAACACAAGTAAACTTCTTTCTGGTTTCTTTTGCTTTCAGCCAAGATAAAACTGGCATCAGCAATGATATCCCTTATCCCTCCACATTTTCTGAATCCTATTTGCATTTCTGGAGCTTCCCTGTCAATATACTGCTGCTACTGGTTTTGAATTATCTTCAGCAAGACTTTACTGATATTAATGATATTGTTCGGTAATTTCCACATTATGTTGGATCACTTTTCTTTTAACGGAGTACAAATATGGATCTCTTCTAGTCAGTTGGCTAGGTAGCTGTCTTCCAAATTTCTTGGCATAGACAAGTAAGTGCCTCCAGTGTGGCATCTGTTTGTTGAAACATCTCAGTAGGTATCCCATCAACTCCTGGAGCCTTGTTTTTGGCCAATTCCTTCAGTACTTCTTCCTTCAATACTGTTGGTTCTTGATTATATTGCACCACCTGAAATAAATGACCATTGACCAATTCTTTCTGCTACAGTGATTCTGTGTATTCTTTCCACCTTCTTTTTATGTTTCCTGGATCACTCAATATTTTGCCCACAGAATCAATATTACAACTCATGTCTTGAATTTTTTCTTCAGTTCTTTCAGCTTCAGAAATGCTGAGCATATTCTTCCTTTTGGTCTTTGTAACTCCAGATCTTTGCACGTTTCATTATAATCATGGACTTTGTCTTCTCGAGCTCTCCTTCGAAATCTTCTGTTCAGCTCTCTTATCTTGCCATTTCTTCCATTTGCTTTAGCTACTCTCCATTCAAGACAAAGTTTCAGAGTCTCTTCAGACATTCATTTTAGTCTTCTCTTCCTTTCCTGTCTTTCTAATGACTGCTTGAACAATTTCTCTTAGAAAGATCAGCACAAGGCTGGTTCCCATGAGGCAGAGGTTAAAGATGTCCCAAAAGTCCAAACTACTGTGCCACTCCATCATTTCAGACATTAACTCCTCCTCCTCCTCCTCCCAGTAATTTTCCCCATCTTAGGGTTCTGTATTTCTCTGTAATGCCTCACAGGACTCACAGACACCCAAGGGATTGTCTCACATAATAATTGTGGACACTGGCAGGTTGGTGAGTCCCAGGTCCGTGAGTGGGTCTGAAGGATCCTCCCAATTCTCGGGGTTTGATGAACCTCAATCTGCAGATCAGATGTCGGCTGCTGTTCTAAATCTAGGGGTGAGATGAGGATGAGCCAAAACACAAAATCAGATCAAGAGGAGGGTAAACCTTCCCAGGAGATTTGTAGGTATACCCACAAGGAACATAAGTGTGGTGATTTGAATTATACTCTCCAGCAAAGCAAGACTCAAGATACATTCCACCTGTGTTGCTCCAACAGAAATAACCCAAGTGGATGGCTTTAAGAATCAGCAGCTCAAGACAAATCCCACCACAGAGTCCATTGCCAGTCATTATAGGGAATGACTACTACCAGATGCCCAGCCAAGTTGACACCCGAACTTAACTACCACACCACCCCAAACAGATATGTATATTAGGATTTATAATACATCACAGAATGGAGGACAATGGCCTGAAGGGCCACATCAAGCAATTCACCACAATGACCTTTTGCTTTCTTCATGGATAATGTTCTTGATGGCATCCCACAACTCATCAGGTTTTCAGACATCAGGTTCTCAAGTGTTCACTGAATCAAATCTATTCTTTAGATAGTCTCTAAATTCAGGCGGTGTGTAATCAAGGTCATGTTTTGGTTCTTGTGGACTTGTTTTAATTGTCTTCAACTTGAACTTACACATGAGCAGTTCATGGTCTGTTGCAAAGTACCCTCCTGGCCCTGTTTAGGCTGAAGATAATGATCTTCTCCACCACCTCTTTCCAAAATTGTTGTCAATCTGACTCCTGTGTATTCCATCAAGTGAAGTCCACATGTATAGCTACTGTCTATGTTGTAGAAAAATGGTATTTGCAAGGAATAAATCATTGGTCTTACAAAATTCTATCATGCGATCTCCAGCATCATTTGTATCACCAACACCATATTTTCAGCTACTTGTGATTCCTCTTTTTTCCAACTTTTGCATTCCAATCACCAGTAATAATCATTACATCTTTGATTGCATATTTGGTCAATTTTAGACTGCAGAAGTTGACCAGAATCTTCAATTTCCTAATCTTTAGCTTTGATGGTTGTACATAAATTTGAATAATAGTAGTGTTAACTGGTCTTCCTTGTAAGCATATGGATATTATCCTATCACTGACAACATTGTACTTCAGGATATATCTTGAAACATTTTTTTGTGAAGTTGAATGTCATGCCATTCATCTTCAATTTGTCATTCCCTGTATAGTAAATCATATGGTTGTCTGATTCCAAATGGCCAAAAAAAATCCATTTCAGCTCATTAATTCCTAGGATATTGGTCTTTATGCATTTCATTTAGTTTTTGACAACTTTGAATTTTCCTAGATTCATAATTTAGACATTCCATGTTCCTATTATTAATAGATGTTCACAGGTGTTTATTCCCAGCAAATGGGGGTCCTGAAAGCTTTACTCCAACCACATCATTAAGTTTGACTGTACTTTGAGGATGCATCTCTTCTGCAGTGGTATTTTGAGTGCCTTTTGACCTGATAAGATCATCTTCTGGCACTATATCTGACAAAGTTTCAGCAGTATTCGTAGAGTTTTCCAGAATTGTATCAGAGAGTGTTTCATTGCTGTTCATAAGTTTTCACTGGCCAATTCTTTGAGAAGTATATGACCCCTTCCTTCTTAATTTCTCATAATCTGGAAGCTCTGTTGAAACCTGCCCACCACAGGTGGACACCATGGGTGACCCTGCTGGTATTTGAAATAACGGTGGCATAGTTTACAGCCTCATAGCTATACACAAACCACCACACTATGACAAACTGACATAAGAGTTGTTTTTTCATAGTTTCAGAAACTAGAATTTGGGTGTTGACTCTAGGGGAAGAATCTCTTTGTTCCATCTAGAGGAAAATCCTGTCTCATCTTCTCTAGTATTCTTGTTGGAGTTCCTTGGAGATTTCTACATGCTATCTATCTCCTCTCCATCCATACTGTCTTGCCTCTGTGCAAAATCTGCTCGTTTTGTGTATCACAAGCGACTGACTTAAGACACATTCTATACATATATCACCTCATAATTGTAACAAAAAAGATTCTATTTCCCCATGACTTTACATCCACAAGTATAAGGTTTAGGAATTACAATGAATGCATGTGGGCACAGAATTCAATCCATTACAGGGCACAGGCTATTGAATCCATCAGTCTCATAATTTATATTTCACAACACTCACAAGCTACAGAGTAATTGAATAGGTCTGTTTAATATGCAGAAGGGAAATAGCTGGAAATGTAGGTATAAAAGTGGGAATGGCTCTCTTATCATCAATCCCAGTGACTGTCAGGAAAATTGCCCTCCCAATCCTCACAATTCTGAGTCCTGTGGGTTCAGCAGTACTGTTCCTTACAGTGGAGTTGTTTCTAACAAGAGTTAGAGCAAAAGTCTCAATGAATCATTCTTTATTATGTTGTTGTTGTTGTTGTGTGCCATTGAGTCGGACCTGACTCATAGCGACCCCTCTTTGGGTTTCCGAGGCAGTATCACTACGAAAGTAGATTGCCCCATCTTCCTTCCGAGGAGTGGCTGGTGGGTTTGAACCACCAGCCTTCTGCTATAGTTAATATTAATACTATTCTCTCCAAGTACACATACAAGTACACAATTACATGTATTTCACACATTATTGCTGTTGTTGTTAGATGCTGTCATTTCCAACTCATAGCAACCTTATGTACAACAGAATGAAACATCACTTGTTGTTGTTGTTGTTGTTATGTGCCGTCGAGTCAAACCTGACTCATAGCGACCCCTCCTTGGGTTTCCGAGGCAGTATCACTACGGAAGTAGGATTGCCCAACCTTCCTTCCGGGGAGTGGCTGGTGGGTTTGAACCGCCAGCCGTCTGGTTAGCAGGCAAGTGTCTTATCCACTATGCTACCAGAGCCATAATAAACCCTGGTCATCAGGCAGAGCTAGATCTGCTATTAAATGATACAGGCAGGGAATTCTTAATGTATTGTCTGGCTTTCACTTGCCCTGTTTTAACCATAAATAAACATGTCCAACAACCTCAGCTTGAGAAGAGCATGATACCAAGAGGCTGACACTTCTCAAAGTGTTTATGGTACTCTAGTGTGTAAGCCACATAGACCATTAAGGATGCTTTCCCAGAGGAGGAGAATAAGGTATGGATGGTGGAGGGAAGAATGATAAGTATCCATTAAGACTCTAAGACCTTCTATAGCAACAGGTACTTCATTTCATCCTATTAATCTTTCTTTTAAAATATGTCCCCCAAAATTGAGCTTAGTATATGAGTAGATCAATCCTAATCTCTAGAATTAAAGCAGTTTTTCCTCCAGTCTTTTATTGGTGGTAGCTGGCAGCTCTCAGATAAGTGTCTCTCCCTTGACTTGCCCTTTCCTAAAAATACCTTCTTTATTCAAGTTCTGAGTAGTTTTACTTCAATTTGAACCTGGATGCTGGTCCTAAGAACGCTATTTCATCAATATACTCTCAAACTCTCCTTTCTGAGAACCTCAAACTTTAATGGCAGAATAACTTTTCTAATTCAATTATATGTGTACGTGTGTGTGTATAGTTGTTGTTGTTGTTAGGTGCCGTTGAGTCGTTTCTGACTCATAACAACCCCACGCACAGCAGAACAAAACACTGCCCAATCCCATGCCAGCTCCACGATCCCTGCCATATTCGAGCCCATCATCGCAGCCACCATGTCAATCAATCTCATTGAAGATCTTTCCCTCTTTCATTGACCCTCCACCCTACCAAGCATGACATACTTCTCCAGGAAATAGTCCCTTCTGACAACATGACCAAAATAGGTGAGATGAAGTCTGGCCATTCTCGCTTCCAAAGAGTATTTTGGGTGCACTTCCTCCAGGACAGATCTGTTACTTCTTTTGGCAATCCATGGTATTTCAGCATTCTTCACCAGAACCACAATTCAAAAGCAACAACTTTTCTTCGGTCTTCCTTATTCATTGTCCAGCTCTCACCTGCATACGATGTGATTGGAAATACCATGGCTTGTGCCAGGCACACCTTAGTCCTCAAGGAGACATCCTTGCTCCTCAGCACTTGAAAGAGGTTCCTTGCATCCAACTTGCCTAGTGCTATACATCTTCTAATGTTCTGACTGCTGCTTCCATTGGCATCAATTATAGAACCAAGCAATGTGAATTCCTTGACAACTTCAATCTTCTATCCATTTATTGTGATGCTGCTCATTGGTCCAGTTGTGAGGATTTTTGTTTTCTTTATACTGAGACCTAATCCATGCTGCAGACTGTATTCTTCAACCTTCATCAGTAAGTCCCTCAAGTCATCCTCACTTCCAGCAAGCAAAGTTGTATCATCTGTGTATCTCAGGTTGTTATTGATTCTTCCTCCAATCCTGATGCCATGTTTTTATTCACATAGAACAGCTTCTCAGATTACTTGCTCAGATTGTAGATTGAATAAGTGTGGGGAAAGGATACAACCCTCGTGCACTCCTTTCTTGATTTTAAACTATGTAGTGTTCCCTTCTTCCTTTCGAACAACAGCCTCCTGGTCAAGGTGCAGGTTCCTCGTGAGTACAATCAAGTGTTCGGGAATTCTAATTCTTCTCAATGTTATCCATAATTTGTCATGATCCACACAATCAAATGCCTTTGCATAGTCAATAAAACCCATGTAAACATCTTTCTGCTATTGTTTGCCTTGAGCTAAGATCCATCTAACAACAGCTATGATATCCTTTGTTCCATGTCCTCTTCTGAATCCAGCTTGCACCTCTGGAAGTTCTCAGCCAATATACTGCCACAACTGTTTTTGAATTATCTTCAGTAAGATCTTACTTCTGTGTGATATTAATAATATTGTTCTATAATTTCCACATTCTGTGGGATTACCTTTCTTAAGAATGGGTACAGGTGTGGATCTCTTCCAGTAAGTTGGCTGGGTAGCTGTCTTCCAAATTTATTGGCATAACTGATTGAATGTTTCCAATGGGGCATCCGTTTGTTGAAATATCTCAATGGGTATTCCGTCAATTTCTGGAGTCTTGTTCTTCACCAAGTCTTTCATTGCAGCTTTGACTTCCTCCTTCAGTACCATTAGTTCTAGATCATATGCCACTTCCTGAAATGGATGAAGATAGACCAGTTCTTTTTGGTACAGTGACTCTGTGTATTCCTGCCACCTTCTCTTGATGTTACCTGCGTCACTCAATATATTGCC
This sequence comes from Orycteropus afer afer, assembly GCF_000298275.1. Classification (NCBI taxonomy): domain Eukaryota; kingdom Metazoa; phylum Chordata; class Mammalia; order Tubulidentata; family Orycteropodidae; genus Orycteropus; species Orycteropus afer. Next base: position 9,288,653 of record NW_006921704.1, on the reverse strand, counting down.
AATAGAATTTTTTCTTCAATTCTTTCAAGTTGAAAAATGCTGAGCGTGTTCTTCCCTTTTGTTTTTCAAACTCCATGTCTTTGCACATTTCATTATAGCAAATGGTTTTGTCTGCTCGAGCTGCTCTTTGAAATCTCTGTTCAGCTCTTTTATCTTGTCATTTCTTCCATTTTCTTTAGCTACTCTCTGCTCAAGGGCAAGTGTCAGAGTCTCTTCTGTCATCCATTTTGGTCTTCTCTTCTTTTCTTGTCTTTTTAGTGATCTCTTGCTTTCTTCATGGATAATGTTCTTGATATCCTCCCATAATTCTGTTTTTTGGTCATTGGTGTTCAATGCATCAAATCTATTCTTTAGATGATCTCTCTCTATATATATATAGTAAACACTGGTTTCAAAAATGCGAATATATTCCCACACATTCTCTCCAAATACATATATTCTCACATGGACTTGCACACATAACACATTTCAAATAGAATATTTTTAATAATCACAAAAGGCAAATAGAAAATTTTTGTTTATGGATTAAAAAAATAGTTCAGAGATTTAATGGGTATTAATTTAAGAGAACTTTACTATGTTATTGAATAATATCTAATTAATGAAATATAACATCTTACTTTTTCATATTGACTAATGAATTTTCAAGATATTGTACTGTTTATGCTATTATTTGTTGAAATCATTTAATTGCATAAATAGCTTTATATAATAGCTTTGCATAATAGCTTTTAAAGACAAAGAAAGCATCCAGAAAGGATGATTAAAATATGTAAGAAAGTCAAAAATGGATGGAGAAACATATTCAAAGGATTGAGTGAATCATAATTCTGCAGTAAATGAGAGAACGAATATTTACAAAGTCACAGAATATTATGCACTCAGATTTACACAAAAATAATTAAGAATTTTGTTTTGTTTTCATAAAACTTATCACATTTCTGAAATCTGAATATATATATATAATTTGTGTGTGACCAATTTGTTGGCAAAATTGAATCTGATATTATTGATATTATCTAATATTATTATACTAACTTGAAAAGATTCAAGGTTATCTTTAGTCTGTGTTTATCCTACTTGGATTGCTTGTTCTTAGTTTTTCCTGTGGAAAGAGTAGAGTATATCATTATACAGTTCTTCCCCTGGCTTTGCTGGTCATAGTACAAAGTATACTGACTATACTATATATTACCTTTCTATTTTTGGAAAATTTCTGAATTCCAAAACAGATCTGATAAAATATTGTAGAGTTCCAATGATTATATTCAAAATATAATGAAACTCATTACTTATTTGAATTTATTATCTTAAAAATAGTAGCAAATCTTGAATTCTTTTGTGGACATGATTTAATTTTTAACAATTTTAATTTAATTACTGAAACAGGACTATTTGAAATAATGATAGACAAAGTAATTTAGCCATTATAGAATAGATCTTAATACATATAAATTATGTGAAATATATAATTATTTAGAAAGGAAGAGGAAGAAAAGACAGAATAAAATGATTTTAATTAATAAGGACAACTGGTGCCTAAAATTTTATAGCCTAAAGCCAAATTTCATCTTAAAATATTTCATATGTATAATCAAACATAAATTTAAAAATCTTTGTTTTAGGATGTCAAGTCATTATTTTTATCCAAACATTGAATTGACATTTATTATTAATCTGTGCCATTTTCACTCTGACTTGTCACTAGACTGTTCTCTCTCTAAGTTTCTTTTGTAAAATCTACAGTTAACCATTTTAATTTATTTATTCATCAGATAAATAAATCTTCTGTTTACTAACCTATATTTATATAACGAAGATTTTATAAGAAAGCTGCCCTTACTCTCCATCTCCAACTCATGGTGATCCTATGTTTCTGACTTTAAATATATTCCACAGTGTTTTTAATGAGTATGATCTTTTGGAAGTGCAGCATGAGGACGTTCTTCTGAAATGCCTGTGTGTGGTTTTCAACTGGAAACTTTTCAATTCATAGTCAAGCACTAAACCATTACACCATATACATCAGCATACATAGAAACAAACACACAGAAGAAAAATATTAATAAATTGAATTACATTAAAATTAAGGATTTTGTTCATGAAAAGGCATCATTGAGAAAGAAAAAAAAGGCAAGAGAGAAAAAAGAATGAAAAAAAAAAATATAAAATGTTGTGTTGTTGTTGTTAAGTGCCGTCGAGTCATTTCCGACTCATAGCGACCCCATGCACAGCAGAACGAAACACTGCCCGATCCCGCGTCAGCCCCACAATCCCTGCTATACTTGAGCCCATCATTGCAGCCAC
>NW_006921704.1:9267061-9285776 GCF_000298275.1 Orycteropus afer afer | reverse complement strand
TTCAGCAAGCAAAGTTTTATTGTCTGCATATCTCAGGTTGTTAATGATTCTTCCTCCAATCCTGATACCACGTTTTTCTTCATACAATCCAGCTTCTTGGATTATTTGCTCAGCATATAGATTGTATAAGTGTGGAGAAAGAATACAACCCTGATGCACTCCCTTCTTGATTTTAAACCATGTAGTGTCCCCTTTTTCTGATCTTCTGGCCTGCTTCTTTGGGCCTCCCTAAGTTATCTCTCCTCACCTGTATCCTTGTTCTGGAAGAGATCCATATTTGTGCCCATTCCAAAGAAAGGTGATCCCACAGAATGTGGAAATTATAGAACAATATCATTAATATCACACACAAGTAAGATCTTACTGAAGATAATCAGAAATGTTTGCAGCAGTATATTGACAGAGAACTTCCAGAGGTTCAAGACGGATTCAGAAGAGGACATGGAACAAGGGATATCATAGCCAAGATGTTAGCCAAGATTATTCCAGAATATACAAATACAAGTAAAGTAGTCTAGTGACTTGTATTTGTATATTTTGGAATATTCGTGGTTAATGTTATGTATTTCAAATATTTTTTCATTCTTTTATTTTAACTAAATATGTTTGATATATGTAAAATTAATACATATATACATAACAAGTAACACAGCCTAGACATAACAAGTAATATAGTCTAGTGACATTTGTCTGTCAGGTTATGTCACTGTGGTGGCTTGCATGTTGCTATGAAGCTGGAGGCTATGCCACCAGCATTCAAATACCTGCAGGGTCACCCATGGAGGACAGGTCTCAGCAGAGCTTCCAGATGGAGACCGACCTGGAAGAATGATAGGGCCATTCATGTCTGAGAAAACTGGCCACTGAAAGTCTTATGAAAAGCAATGAAACTTTGTTTGACATAGTGCCAGAAGATGAGCCTCACAAGTTGGATGGCACTCAAAACACTACTGATGAAGAGCTGCCTCCTCAAAGTAAAGTTGACCTTAATGACATGGACAGAGTAAGCTTTTGGGACCTTCATTTGCTGATGGGGCACTACTCAAGATGGGAATAAAAAGCTGCAAATATTCATTAATAATTGGAACTTGGAATGTATGAAGTATGAACCCAGGAAAATTGAAAGTTGTCAAAAAATTAAATGTGATGCATAAAGATCAATATTCTATGCATTAGTGCACTAAAATGGGCTGGTATTGAGCATTTGGAATCAGAAAATCATATAGTCTACTGTTTCAGTAATGACAAATTGAAGAGGAATGGCATAGCATTCAATATAAAAAAAAATAAATCTCAAATTGTATTTCAAACTACAATGTTATAAGTTATAGGATAATTTTTATATACTTATAAGGAACACCAATTAATATCACTATTATTCAAATTTGCACACTAATCCCTAAAGCCAAAGATGAAGAAATTGAGGATTTTTTTTTACCAAATTCTGCAGTCTGAAATTGATTAAACATGCAGTCAAGATGTATTGATTATTACTGGCAATTGGAATGAGAAAGTGGAAACAAAGAAGAAGCATTAGTACTTGGTTATGGTGATAGAAATGATGCCAGATATTGCATGATAGAATTTTGCAAGACCATCCAATTCTATGCTGCAAATACTTTGATTCAGTAACATAAATGCTGGTTATACACTGGACCTCACCAGATGGAATACACAGGAATTAATTCAATGGAATCTGTGGAAAGAGGTTTAGCCTGTGGAATCTATGGAGAAGCTCAATGTCATCAGACAAAACAAAGCCAGGAGCTGAATGTGGAACAGACCATCAATTTTTCATATTCAAGTTCAAGTTGAACCCAAAGAAAATGAAAACAAGTCAAAGAGAGCCAAATTCGACTTTGATTATAACCCACCTGAATTTAGAAACTCTTTGAAGAATAAATTTGACACATTGAACACCAATGACCAAACACCAGACCAGTTGTTGGATGACTTCAAGAATATCATTGTTGTTGTTGTTGTTATGTGCCATCGAGTCAAACCCGACTCATAGCGACCTCTCCTTGGGTTTCCGAGGCAGTATCACTATGGAAGTAGGATTGCCCAACCTTCCTTCCGAGGAGTGGCTGGTGGGTTTGAACCACCAGCCTTCTGGTTAGCAGGCAAGTGTCTTAGCCACTACACAAATAAAAAAGCAAAAGGTCATTAAAAATACAGAAAAGGAATTATTGACCAAAATGGACATCAAAAGAGACTCTGAGACTTGCTTTGAACTGAGAATAATTAAAGTAAATGGAAGAAGTGACGAAATTAAAGGGCTGAACAGAAGATTTCAAAGGGCAGCTCAAGAAGATAAAATGAAGTATTTAAATGAAATGTGCAAACATCTGGCACTAGAAAACCAAAAGGGAAGAAAACTCAACATTTCTTAAGCTGAAATAAATGAAGAAGAAAGTCAAGCCTTGAGTTGCACTATTGAAGTATTCAATGGGCAAAATATTGAATAATGCATGAAGCATCAAAAGAAGATGGAAGGAATACACAGTCACTCTACGAAGAAGAATTGGTCAACATTCAAACTTTGATCAAGAATCAATGATATAAAAGGAAGAAGTCCAAAGTGCATTGAAGGAAATGGTGAAAAACAAGTCTCCAGGAATTGACTGAATACCCATTGAGTTGTTTCAACAAATGGATATAGAGGTGGAGTCACTTATTTACACCAAGAAATTTGGAAGACAGCTAACTGTCTGACCGACTGGAAGGGATCCATAATTGTGAGCAGAAATGCACTGGTTTTGGCCATTTTGAATCAGACAACCATGTGGTCTACTATGCTGAAAATGACAATTTGAAGAAGGGATGGAATGATGTTCATCATCACAAAGGATGTTTCAAGATCTATCCTGAAGTACAATGCTGTCAATGATAGGATAGTATCCATATGCCTACAAGGAAGACCTGTTAATGTAACTATTATTCAAATTTATGCACCAACTACCAAAGCCAAAGATGAGGAAATTGAAGATTTTTATCAGCTTTTGCAGCCTGAAATTGACTGAACATGCAATCAGTATGTGGTAATTATCACTGATGACTGGAATGCAAAAGTTGGAAACAAAGAAGAATCACTGGTAGTTGGAAAATTTGGCCTTGGTGACAGAAATGATGCTGGAAATCACATGATAGAAGTTTGCAAGACCATTTATTCATTGCAAATATCTTATTTTCAACAACACAAACAGCAGCTATACACATGGACTTCACCAGGTGGAATACACAGGAATCAGACTGACTACCTCTGTGGCAAGAGGTGATGGAAAAGCTCAATATCCTCAGCCAAAATGAGGCCAGGAGCTGATTGTTGAACTGACCATCAACTGCTCATATGCAAGTTCAATTTGAAGTTAAAGACAGTTAAAACAAGTCCTCAAGAGCCAAAATATGGTCTTTAATATATCCCTCCTGAACTTAGAGACCATCTAAAGAATAGATATGATGCATTGAACACCAATGACTGAAAACCAGAAGAATTGTGGGATGACATCAAGAACATCATCCATGAAGAGAGCCAGAGGTCACTAAAAGATGAGAAAAGAAGAGACCAAAATGGATGACAGAAGAGACTCTCAAACTTGACCTTGAATGGAGAGTAGCTAAAGCAAATGGAAGAAATGAAAAGATAAAAGATCTAAAAAGAAGATTTCAAAGAGCAGCTCTAGGACACAAAACCAATTCTATAACAAAATGAGCAAGGATTTGGAGTTGGAAAACTAAAAGAGGAAAAAATTTAAGCCTCAAGTTGCAATATTGAAAGATTCTATGGGAAAAATATTGAATGATGCAGGAAACATCAAGAGAAGATGGAAGGAATATAGAGCCACTCTACCAAAAGAAGTAGTAGGCCTTTATCCATTTCAAGGGGTGTCATATGATCAAGAAGCAATGGTACTGAAGGAAGAAGTCAAAGCTGCACTGAAAGAATTGGCAAAGAACCAGGCTCCAGGAATTGATGAAATATCCATTGAGATGTTTCAACAAACAGATGTCCCACTGGAGGCACTCACTCAGTTATGCTAAGAGATTTGGAAAACAGCTACCTGGACAAGTGACTGAAAGAGATCCATATTTGTACCCATTCCAAAGAAAGAAGATCCCACAGAATGTGGAAATTATCATAAAATATCCTTAATATTGCACACAAGTAAGATCTTACTGAAGATAATTCAAAAATGGTTGCAGCAGTATATTGACAGAGAACTTCCAGAGGTGCAAGCTGGATTCTGAAGAGGACATGGAACAAGGGATATCACAGTGCTGTCAGATGGAACTTGGCTAAAAGCAAAGAATACCAGAAAGATGTTTACTTTTGTTTTATTGACTATCCAAAGGCATTTGATGGTGTAGATCATAACAAATTGTGGATGACATTGAGAAGAATGGCAATTCAGAACACTTTATTGTGTTCATTGAGGAACCTGTACATTGACCAGGAGGCTGTCATTCGAACAGAACAAGGGGACACTCCATGGTTTAAAATAAAAAAGGGAGTGTGTCAGGGTTGTATCCTTTCCCCATACTTATTCAATCTGTATGCTGAGCAAATAATCCAAGAAGCTGGACTATGTGAAGAATAATGTGGCATCAAGATTGGAGGAAGAATCTTTAACAACCTGCGATACACTGACAACACAACTTTGCTTGTTGAAAGTGAGGATAATTCGAGGCACTTACTGATGAAGATTGAAGAATACAGTCTGCAGTATAGATTACATCTCAATATAGAGAAAACAAAAATCCTTACAACTGGACCTATAAGCAGCATCACGATAAATGAAAAAAAAAATAGTTTTCAAAGACTTCACATTGCTTGGTTCTACAGTCAACGCCAATGGAAGCAGCAATCAGGACATTAGAAGATGTATAGCACTGGACAAGTTGGATGCAAAAAGGTCTTTCAAGTGCTGGGGAGCAATGATCTCTCCTTGAAGACTAAGGTGAACCTGACACAAGCCGTGATATACTCTATCACCTCATTTGCATGTGAGAGGGGGACAATGAATAAGGAAGACTGAAGAAGAACTGATGCATTTGAGTTTTGGTGCTGGTGAAGAATGCTGAAAGTACCATGGACTGCTAACAGAACTAACAGATCTGTGCTGGCGGAAGTGCACCTGAAATGCTCCTTGGAAGTGAGAATGGCCAGACTTAATCTCAGCTACTTTGGTCATGTTGTCAGAAGGGATCATTCCCTGGAGAAGGATATCACGTTTGGTAAGGTGGAGGATCAACAAAAGAGGGGAAGGCTCTCAACGAGATGCATTGACTCTGTGGCTGGGACAATGAGCTCAAGTATAGCAAGGATCATGGAGCTAGCGTGGGACCGGGTGGTGTTTTGTGCTGCTGTGCATAGGGTCGCTATGAGTCAGACATGACTCAACGACACCTAACAACACCACATTGTTTATAATAAGGAGAAGAAAATAGTCAATTAAAGAGATTCAGAAATGATATAGAAGACAGAATTAGTTCACGAGTATGTTAAGTGTTATTATAAGTATATTCCATGTGTTTAAGAATACAGATCTAAGTATTAGTGTGCTAGAGAGATATATGGAATGTATAGAGTTTCCAACTGAATCCAAAGAAAACAGTATTATCTAAAATGTATAACATGATTAAGACCCTATTAGACATTGCACTAATCTTTCCAAAGATTAGTGAACTTAATGAAGGAGTTGTAAAAACTATCCAAATTGAAATATACTAGGAATAAACATTGAAGAAATATAATAGACCACTATGGGGGAAAAATTCAGGAATGTGAAATTATATGAAAGAAGAGTGTCAAAATAAGGGGAAGTACAACAGGCTCTGTTAAGAAATTATAAACAGTTTTTTTTTTTTTTTTGGTTGTTTGTTTTGTTTTAATTTGTGGAAATTATAATCCCACAGATAAAACAAAGCTGAAGCACTAGAAATATGAAGATCACTGCATCAAAGCACATTTTTATTAGATTAATTAATGCAAGTGATGAAGAGAAAAATCTTAAAAGCAACCACAGAAGAAAACTGACATTACTTTCTGTTGTTGTTGTTGTTCTTGTTTTGTACCATGGAGTAGGCTCTGACTCACAGAAACTTTATGTGCGACAGAATGAAACATTGCCCAGTCCTGTGCCAGCCTCACAATCCCTACTATACCTGAGCCCATCACTGCAGCCACTGTGTCAATCCATATTGTTGATGGACTTCCCCTCTTTCATTGACCCTCCACTTTACCAAGCATGACATCCTTCTCCTAAGAATAGTCCCTTCTGACAACATGACTAAAGTAGGTAAGATGAAGTCTGGCCATTGTCACTTCCAAAGAGCATTCTGGCTGCACTTCTTCCAGGACAGATTTGGTAGTTCTTTTAGCAATCCACAGTACTTTCAGCATTCTTTGCCAACATCATAATTGAAAAGAATCAACTCTCCTTCAGTCTTCCTTATTCATTGTCCAGCTATCACATGCATATGAGGTGATTGAAAATATAATGGCTTGAGTTAGGCACATTTTGGTCTTCAAGGAGACATCTTTGCTCTTCAGCACTTTTCAACAGGTCTTTTGCAATAGATTTGCCCTATGCAATACGTCTTTTGAGGTCTTGACTGCTTCTTCCATTGGCATCGATAGTAGAACCAAGTAATATGAAGTCTTTAACAACTTTTTAGTCTTTTCGCTATTTATCATGATGCTGCTTATTGGTCCATTTGTGAGAATTTTTGTTTTCTTTATATTGAGGTGTTATCCATAATGCAGACTGTAATATTTAATCTTCATCAGTAAATGTTCCAAGTCATCCTCACTTTCAACAAGCAAAGTTGTGTCATGAGTGTATCACCTGTTGTTGATGAGTCTTCCTCCAACCCCTATGCCATATTCTTCTTCATATAGTCTAGTTTCTAGGATTATTTGCTCAGCATACAGTTTGAATATGTATGGTGAAAGGACACAGTCGTGACACACTCCCCTTGTTCTGTTCAAATGACAGGCTCCTGGTCAATATACAGGTTCCTCATGAGTACAATCAAGTGTTTTGGAATTCTCATTCTTCTCAATGTTATCCACAATTTGCTATGATCCACACAATCAAATGCCTTTGCATAGTCAATAAAACACAAGAAAACATCTTTCTGGTATGCTTTGCTATTTTCACCCAAGATCCATGTGACATCAGCTATGCTATCTCTTATTCTATGTGCCCTTCTGAATAGAACTTGCATTTCTGGAAGTTCTCTGTCAACATATGGCTACAAGTGTTTTTTAAATATTTTCAGTAAGATTTTACTTGCATGTGATATCAATACTTCTTTGATAATTTCCACATTCTATGGGATCACCTTTCTGTGGAAAGAGTACAAATATGAATCTCTTGCAGTCAGTTGGCCAGGTAGCTGTCTTCCAAATCTCTTGGCACAGCCAAGTGAGTGCCTCCAGTGTAGCATCCATTTGTTGAAACATCTCAATAGGTATTCTTTCAATTGTTTTTCATCAATTCCTTCAGTGGAACTTTGATTTCTTCCTTCAACATCATTGGTTCTTGATCATATGCCACCTCCTGAAATGGATGATCATCTACCAATTCATTTTTTTATAGTGACTCTCTCTAGTCATCCATCTTCTTTTGATGTTTCCTGCATCATTCAACACATTGAGCATTGAATCTTTCAATATTGCAATTTGAGGTAATTTTTTTTTTACCTCAGTACTTTCAGTTTGATGAATGTTGAGAGTGTTCTTCTCTTTTGGTTTTCTAACTCCAAGTGTTTGCACATTTCATTATGGTAATTGGCTTTGTCTACTTGAGCTGCTCTTTGAAATCCTCTGTTCAGCTATTTTGTCCTGTTGATTTTTCCATCTGCTTTAGCTACTCTCCATTCAAAGGCAAACTTCAGAGTCTTTACTGACATCCATTTTGGTCTTTTCTTCCTTTCCTGTCTTTTTAATGACTTCTTGCTTTTTTCATGTATGATGTTCTTGATATCATCCCACAATTCCTCTGGTTTTCAGTCGTTGGTGTTCAATACAAAATCTATTCTTTAGATGGTCTCTAAATTCAGAAGGTACATAATCAAGGTCATATTTTGGCTCTTGTGGACTTCTTTTAGCTGTCTTCTGCTTCAACTTGAACTTCCATATGAGTAGTTGATGGTCTGTTCCACAGTCATTTCCTGGCCTTGTTTTGGCTGAAGATATTGAGCTTCTCCATCATCTCTTTCCACAGATGTAGTTAATCTTATTCCTATGTAGTCCATTTGGCAAAGTCCATGTGTATAGCCACCATTTGTGTTGTTAAAACAAGCTATTTGGAATGAATAAGTCAATAATCTCACAAAACTGTCATGCAACCTCCAGTGTAATTTCTACCACCAAGGCCATATTTTCCAACTACCAGTGTTTCTTCTTTGTTTCTAACTTTGACATCTCAGTCACCAGTGATAATTAACATATGTTGATTGCATGTTCTGTCAATTTCAGACTGCAGAAGTAGGTAAAACATTCAATTTCTTCATCTTTGGCTATGGTTGTTGGTGAGTAAATTTGATTAATAGTAGTGTTAACTGGTCTTCTTTATGTTGTTGTTGTTGTCATGTGCCATTGAGTCAGACCCAACTCATAGTGACTCCTCCTTGGGTTTCCGAGGTGGTATCACTGCAGAAGTAGATTGCCCAACCTTCCTTCTGAGGAGTGGCTGGTGGGTTTGAACCACCAGGCTTCTTGTTAGCAGTCAAATGCCTTAGGCACTATACTACCAGAGCTCCTGGTCTCCTCGTAGATGTGTGGATGTTATCCTATCACTGACAGCATGGTACTTCAGGACAGATCTTAATGCATTCTTTGTGATGATGAATGTCATGGAATTCTTCTTCAATTTGTCACTCCCAGCATAGTAGACCATATCACTGTATGATTCAAAATGGCCAAAACTAGTCCATTTTATTTCACTAATGCCTAGGATATAGATCTTTATGTGTTCCCTTTCTTTTTTGACAACTTTAAATTTTCCTAGATTCATACTTTGTGCATTCCATGTTCTGCTTACTAATGGATGTTTGCATATGTTTCTTCTCATCTTGAGACATGACACATCAACAAATGGGGGTCCCAAAAGTTTTACTTTATCCACTTCATTAAGGTTTACTCTACTCTGAGGAAGCAGCTCTTCTCCAGTCTTATTCTGAATGCTTCTGACTTGAGGGGCTCATCTTCCGGCACTATATTGGATAGTGTTTCATGGCTATTCATAAAGTTTTCCAGTGGTATATCAGACAGCCTTTCACTGTTATTCATAAGGTTTTCACTGGCCAATTCTTTGAGAAGTGGATGGCCTCTTCCTTCTTCTGAGTCTTATTCTGGGATCTCTGCTAAAACTTGTCCAGCATGTATAACCCTTCTGGCAATTGAAACACTGGTGGCATACCCTCCAGTGTCACAGCAATATTCCAGCCACCACAGTACAATACACAGACAGACAAGTCTATCTCCCCTAGTTGTTCTAAACTGCTTTGCTCATTTCCTGGTCTTTCCCACCCTGCTAGCTTACCTGGCAAGCCCCTGGGGTAAACACCAGCCTTCTACTAGTCCTGTGGCTGGCTTACTTCAGCCTGCACCTGGGGCAGTTCCATGAGTACAAACACCCACCTTAGCAGTGGATCACCATGATCCACATAGCAGTGGATCCCTATGAATGTTTTCTAGTTCTGTAAATATGAGATACAACAACCTTCAGAGTTCATGCTCATTCCCATATGTTCATTTATGGGTCTCCAAATGAGGCATTCTTGTCTTCAATCTTTCAATCCTTTTCCTATCAGGACCCTATGGCCAGTCCAATAAACACTGACCAGAAATTTGTGTATGTGCTTACCATGGAATGTTTACTCTTCCAAAAAGTGAATAGACATGTACAATGCTCATAGCCTTACCTATTGAGATTTCCTCTTTCCACTGTCTTTCAAAGATCTTCCTGAGTGTAGCTGTAATATAGCTGCTATTCATTTTGGGGTTACACGCATGTGGTAAGCCAACTTGTTTATAAACTAAACTCAGAAATCTCATCTATGGTTCTCCTATTATTACCATAGGTGTCCTTCAAGTAGGGACATTTTGTGAAATTATGGTGGGTGAAAAGGATGTCTGAAAAATCTCCTAATGCAACTTAACTCATGCTTTCTGATCCTACTCAGGTTTGAGTTTGCATGTAACATTTTTAACTTGTGGAACTGCTACTGGTCCTCAAGACTTTATGATTTGATAGGTCTAAGCTCACAATGGAAAGTTTCAGATGAATGGCTACTTGATGTCTTATGGTCAAACATTCTGCTTCTATAAGGTCCCAGGAACATACCAAAAACTGTTTTTTCTGAATATATGTTTTATTTATTGTTGCAAATAGTATAAATTTGCTACAGAATCTCAGACAACTACACTGTGATTATCTTACTGGAGCCTATCATAACATTTCTACCACAATAAGGTCTACTGATTGGATTTTCTAAGTGACAGGGATAAATACATTGTGACTGAGAACACTTGCAGAGCCCTAGCCTGCCCTGAGCCACACTCAGGCTCATCTCTCCAGATATTTCCACTACATGCTTTAGAATCCCAAGTTTTACGCACTAAAACTACCACCTTCTGCCAGCAACTATCCATGCTCTACCAATAAAAATGGATGGCATTTTATTCAAATTTAAAAAAGTGGTTGAGTCAGTCCAAAATTCCCATCTTATCACTTCTTTTTTTGGACCAATTTTGGTACCACTTCACAAGTGTGATTTCTCCAGGAGACAGAGTCCAAGATGGGATTAAATATGCAAAGATTTTATCAGAAAAAATAGCTGTGAAAGAAAGGAAAGGAAAACAAAAAAAGGTTGGGTTAAAAATCAGACTGCAATGCAGATCAGAATCTCAGTGAATGGGAAATGGCAAGAGGGTTGGGTGAAAGCATTCTAATCTAGTGTGAAGTCTAGGAAAAGTCTGGCAAGATAATAAGACATTTGTAGAACAACATTTGGCAATCAAAGGAGTTCATTTTCTCCCAGAGATAAACTTTCCATTTTTACCATACTACAATCATGTATTAACTAGGAGCAACCAGTGGCAAGTATGGTCTGAACAAAAATGCAGTAATAGATTTCAGAGTAAGGTAGCTGGGAAATGAGGTCAAATAAATTCTTTGTAGTTGGTGGTCTGTGATGCACATTCTTATTGCCGTCACAACAATTAGAGTCAAAGATATGATCACCTGTGTCTCAACAATTGAGTAGAAACAAAATTAACAAAGATATAGAAAATTTGAACTGTATTAACAAGCTTGACCTAACTGACATTTATAGAATATTGAAATCAACTCTTTTATTTATTTATTTATTTATTTAGGGATACATAAAACTATTAAGTAGATAGAACATATTCTGGGTCATAAAATAAGATTCAATAAATTCATGAAGATTCCAATCATGCTCCACTACCACAATAAAATCAAATTAGACATTAATACGAAGACATCTGAAAAAAAATCACCAGTTATTTGAAAAACAAATAAACTAATTATAAATAACCTATTTCTTCAAAAGAAGAAATCAAAGAAAAAGATAGAATGCATTTTTCAGTGAATGAAAATCAAATACAGCCCAGACATTTGTGAGATGCAAATAAAGCAATGCTTAGAGGGAAATTCAAAGCACTGTGAGGTGTGGAATAACTTTGCAAAAATTCACTTGGCTTTTATTCTTGGATTTTTATGTTTTGTACAATTTCAAACTTTTAAATACTTATTGAGACTTTCTTTGTGGCTTAACTTATGGCCAACCTTGAAGAATGATCCATGCGTACTGGAGAAGAATGTGTTTTTTATTCTTGGTAATGTGTTATATATATGATGTTATATATATGACTATTGTTGTTTGTTGTTATGTGCTGTGGAGTTGGCCCCAACACATAGCAACCCCTCCTTGGGTTTTTGAGGCAGGATCACTATGGAAGTAGATTGCCCAAACTTCCTTCCTAGCAGTGGCTGGTGGGTTTGAACCATCAGCCTTTTCTGGTTAGCAGTCAAGTGACTTAGGCACTATGCTACCAGAGCTCCTAGGTCTAGTGATCTAGAGTGGTCAAATCTTCTATTTCTTTATTAATCTTCTTTCTATATATTCTACCCACTATTGAAAGGGGTATATTGAAGTCTTCAGCTATCATTGTAGAACTGTGTATTTCATCAATTAATTCTATCAGTGCTTACTTTGTACATCTGGTGCTCAGATGTTAGGTGAATATATATTTATAATTGATATATCTTCTGAATAAACTGAACATTATATCATTATATTAGTGCCCTTCTTCATCTGTTAAAACAGATTTTGACTTAAAGGCAATGTTTTATTGATATTAAAATAACCATCTGTTATTTTTATTATTATTATTTGCATGGAATGCTTTTTTTTTTCAATCATTTTACATTAAACTTAAGATATATCTCTGCATAAAGAATACTTAATTAAAAAAAAAAAATCACTGTCATTAAGTTGGATCCAACTCATAGCAACCCCTCCTTGGGTTTCCAAGGCTGTATTACTATAGATGTAGATTGCTTAGTCTTCCTTCTGAGGAGTGGCTGGTGGGTTTGAATCGCCAGCCTTCTGATTAGCAGTCAAATGCCTTAATCACTAAAACATTAGAGTTGATTTATTTAAAGTTACTTATTTATTTTTTATCCATTTTGCCCATATTGTGTTTTTGATTGAAGAATTTAATTCACTTACATTTAAGCAATTATTGGTAAAGGAAGTCTTATTTCTGCCTTTTGTTATTTGCTTATGTGTGTGTGTGTGTGTGTGTGCATATTAGACCTTCATTTCATCTAATACTGCTAATGTTTGTGTTTTGTTCGTTTTTTGTAAAGAGACATTTTTCTTTCCTTCTCCATTTTTCTGTATATTTTTGGTTAGCTTATATATTATTACCATGAAGATTAGACTTTATATTTATAAATACTTGGTTTAAATTGATGAATAAACTCATTAACATACAAAATATCTGGTCATAGACATGTGTGCTGTTGTTGTAACTTGTTCATATTTATGTATCACTTGTCATGTGATATAAACTAAGAGCTATTTTTTGCATTTGTCATTATAAAGAACAAAAGACATAACAGATATAATTACAACCAAAAACACCTTAAATCTGGCCTTTATTCTTGTTAGTGAAAACATCTTTAACAGAGAACATTTTTCCCTATATTCAGCTTTAGTTACTCTCTAGTGCCCTTTCTTTTCCCTTTGAAGCATTCCCTTTAGCATTCCCAGCAATGTAAGTCTAGTGGTAACAAGCTTCATCAGTTTTTGTTTAGCTTAGAATGTCTTAATTTCACCCTGATTCTGAAAGGACATTTTTGCTCTACATAGAATTCTTTATGGACAGTTCTTGTCTTTAAGTACCTTAAACATGTAATTCCAGTTTCTTCTGGCCACTGAAGTTTCTGCAAAAATTATAGATACTTAAACCTATTGCGAGTTATTTACAATGTAATGGTTTTATTCTCTCTTACTGCTTTCTGCATTCTCATTTTTATCTCTCATTTTTGAGAGCATTGTAATATGTCTTGATGTAGATCTCTGGGTTTATTTTACTTGGAGTTTGTTTAGCTTCTTGGATTTGTAGATTCATCCAATTTGGAAAGTCTTATGTCATTATTTTAAAGCCTTATGTCTTTTCTTTTCCTACTAGGATACCCATGATGAGTATGTTAGTTGGATGATTGTTTCTCATATTTCAACTAGGCTATCACAATTGATTCTTTTCTCTGGTTTCTCTTCAGATTCTATGATTTCTGCTACTTTATCCTCTAGTTCTCAGATTCTTTCTTCTACCAGCTTAATTCTGCTATTAAGTCCATCCAATAAGTTTTTAATTTCATTTATTGTACCTTTTAGTTTCAGTATTTCTAATTAATTTTTATAATTTATATTTCTTTATTCACATTTTCATTTCTTATGCTTTGTTTTCTCATTGTTTAAAGTTCTTTGTCTATGTTTTCCTTTAGTTCTTTGTGCTTGTTTGATATTCTTGTATTTTATTCTTATAATTTGTTCATTTTTCTGGGCCCCCATAGGGATCATTTATCTATCTTTCTCTTGTTTTTGTTTGTTTGTTTTTCTTTTTGAATGTGCTATCATTTCTAGTTGTTTTGGGCACCTTTTGTTGTTGTTGTTGTTGTTGAAGCTGCAACATTACAATATTGTAATATGTCAGCTTTTCCACTCCCCTGGATATATGATGCAATAGAAAAGACTGATTTCAGCTGGAAATTCTTAGGTGAACACAGTCTTTGTTCACTGCTACTTTCCCCACTCTTTGAGACTATGATTAAGGCTAGATGGAGGTTTCAGGTCTCCAAGCATCTGTGAAGGGAAATACTGATCATTTTGCCTTCCAAAGGGCACAGCCTACATTCTTGCTCACTGCTCCATCCCTTTTCCTCCAAGACTGTCTATTCAGACCAGACTGAAAATTCAATCCTTTTGGCAGCTTAGACAAAACTGACTGATTTCTCCCCTTTCAGGCAGACACAACCTATAATCTTTCCATTATTACCCATCACATCCTGCCTTGCTCATTAAGATCTTTGATTTGAACCAGACTCAGGTTTTATCTCTCAGACTAGTAAGAATATACATTGTGAACTTTCTTGTGGTGGTGTAGTGCCTAAGGCATTTGACTTCTAACCAGAAGGCTGGCAGTTCAAAATCACCAGCCACTCCACCAAAGGAAGGTTGGGCAATCTATTTCTGTAGTAATACCACGTAGGAAACCCAATGAGGGGTCACTATGAGTCCGATCCAACTCAACGACAGTGAGTTCGTTTTTGGTTTTAGTAGTGTTTTGGGAGTTTGCTTATCATTATATTTTTCATTTACCTGATAAAAATTTAACTTCACTTAATTCATGTGTTATGAAACACTTAAGTTAGAGGAGGCTTATCTTGCATATCATCACACTAACAAAATGTTACTATGATGACATGTATTCATAACTTATAATATAAGTTATATAATAACTATAAGTTATACAATATGCTCAATGAATTAGTCATTCCTGATAGAGCCCTTAGATTGGAATCCTTTAGTTTTCCTCAGCTCAGTGGTCTGGGAGAATATTTGGAAGAAATTTCAACTGATACCAACACATCTTTTTTCTGTTAGGTAGTCAAAGTGACATCTCATCAGCAGTATGGCCTCAGGTTGACATTGTAACCATTTTGCTATACTAAATATTAATGGACATTCAAACCTATTTAATACCTTCCTCTCTATGGTCTACTATATTCTTCTGATTAAAAGTATTAAATATGTATTCAATTCAATTTTAATAAATAAAGCAAAAATGTATATTAAATATAAATATCAGTTAAAGAGATATCTACAGGTTGTACAGGGAGATAAACTGCTTCCAATGAAAACAATATAGCAATATTTGCAAGTTCATTTTCTTTTGATAGATTTTTATATTGACCATAGACTTTTATCTCAGAAGGAAGGTTTGGCAAACTACTTCCGTAGTGATACTGCCTTGGAAACCCAAGGAAGGGTCACTATGAGTCAGGTCTGACTCAAGGGCATGTAACAACAAAACACAACAATAGACTTTTATATTGACCTTTTATATTGACTATATAAAAGTCTGATAGACTATTATATTAACCATATTAACTTATATAGATGATAGGGCAACTGATAATATGCACTCATGGTCCAGAGTACAGATTAGGGAGTGATTAAGCAATACACTAAATCCAGAAACAAGTCAGGAAAGGTTAAATGTAAATTGGGAATAGGAAGGAAGTCACTTCCAGGGGCTCTGATTTAGAGTAGAAAAGAAACAAAGGAAGTATATCAGAATGATAGTCATCTAGAGAACAAAACAGAACAAAACAAAAAGGAATGTACTCAAGAACCTGGATATTGATTGTTTCATAAGAACTACATCAGCAGGAGAGCAGAAGTAGGAGACAGGGTTTAAGTACAATTTAAATGACAACATCCCCTCTCTCTAAAAGAATCCCTGAAAAAATTATTTTTACCATTACTTGAATACTTAAATTTCAATTGAATAACTGTAAGTTCAGAAAACTAGTAACAGAAAATGGTAGTACTGCAATCAATGCCAGCTCTCCCAATTTTGGAAATTTTTGCTCTTCCCACTGTGCTACAGTGCATTCATTCTAATTGTATTTTAAAAAATACATTTTCTCTTGAAATACAGACTTCTGAGAGAACATGTACCTCCTTGATCTTGAAAATATAAGATGAAAAATGATAAAATATGAATTCAGGGTGGGAAATAAGAGAAGATTCCAATCATAATGTTCTTTGAAAAGATATTTATAAGAATGACAACATTTATAAATAATTTAAGATTTCAGTGTCTTTCTATGATAAATGCAAACTTGATAATATGGCTATATTAGACCTATAAATCTGCAAGTATATTTCAACAATTTTTTATTATGAATGAGTTATTAGTTATTCTGATCTTTTAGAACTAGTGATGTATGTCAGGTTAGAAAAAGCAGAAAATTTCAAGCCATGACAAAAAAAGATGCATGATTTTGCATCTATGAAGCAGTGAAAACAAAGTCTTAAAAGACAATCAGAAGACTGAGCTTAACATGAAGTATAGCTGATTGAGAGTTGTGAATAACTATGAGAGATGAGGGGTTCAGTTTTAGAGGAGAGAGGTATGAAGTTAATAACTGAAAGATAGACTTGGGAATTAGTTCAAGTTTTTGCAGCAAGGTCCAGTGGCAATGGAAATTGTTGTATGACACAATTAAGAAAATGTAGGTGAAAGTAAGAAAATAAAATAAAATTTTAGTCATCACATTGTATGCATTTTATTTTTAAGGTATTCTAATTTTTGCCTTTTAAAAACAATGTCTCAAGTTAAAAATGAAAGGTGAATCAAAACACATATGTATTATATAATCAGTAAAATTTGAATTATGCTGTTGGCAAAAAAACATTGATTGTACCATGTAGTGTAAGAAGAACAATAAATCTGTCTTTGAAGTGCAACTAGAATGTTCCTTAGAAGCAAGAATGGACAGTTTTCCTCTTGTACCTTGATTATGTTATCAAGAGGGAACAGAGCCAGGAAAAGGATATCATACTTGGTAAAGTAGAGAGTCAGAAAACAAGGAGAAGACCATCAATGAGATGGATTGACACAAGCGCTGCAACAATGGGTTCAAGCATACCAAAGATTGTGTGGATGGTGCAGTGCTGGGCAATGTTTCATTCTGTTCTTCATAAAGTCACAATGAGTTGGGGCCAACTGAATGGGCCCGAACAACAATGGCAGCAATATTTTAAATTTCTGGATTATAATTCTGAGAAAAAAGTTAAATAGTGGATGAATATTTGTTAAAATCAAAGATGCCAAACTCAAAAGTATGAACTCTTCTATGGTCTTCCTTATTCATTGCCCATCTCTCACATGCATATGAGGTAACTGAAAAAATCATGGCTTGGTTTAGGCACATCTTAGTTTTCAAAGACACTTCTTTGCACTTTAAAAAGGTCTTTTGCAGCTGATTTGTCCAGTACAATACGTCATCTGATGTGTTGACTGCTCCTTCCATTGGTGTTAATTATAGAACGAACCAGAAGGCTGGCGGTTCAAACCCACCAGCCACTCCTTGAAAGGAAGGTTAGGCAATCTACTTCCATAGTGATATCACCTTGGAAACCCAAAGAGGGGTCACTAAGATTTGAGTCCAACTCAATGGCAGTGAGTTTTATTATTATTATTATTATTATTTTAATATTAAGTCCTTGACAACTTCAATCTTTTCTCCATTTCTCATGATGCTGCTTATTGGTCCAGTTGTGAGGATTTTTGTTTTCTCTACATAAAGTCCATACTACAACTGTACTCTTTAATCTTTATCAGTAAGTACTTAAAGCCATCCTTACTTTCAGCAAGCAAAGTCGTGTCATCTGAGTATCTCAGCTTGTTAAAAAGTCTTCCCCTAGTCTTGATGCCATGTTCTACTTCATATAATCCACTTTCTTGGATTATTTGCTCAGCATACAAATTAAATAAGTATGGTGAAAGGATATAACTCTGACACACTCCCTTCCTGATTTTAAACCATGCAGTATCACCTTGTTCTGTTCAAATGACAGCCTCCTGGTCATATACAGGTTTCTCATGAGTACAATTCAGTGTTCAGTAATTCCTATTCTTCTCAATGTTATCCATAATTAGTCATCATCCACCCAATCAAATGTTTTTGCATAGTCAATAAAACACAAGTAAACATCTTTCTGGTATTCTTTGCTTTCAGTCAAGATTCGTCTGACATCAGCTATGATATTCCTCACTCGGAGTCGCCTTCTGAATTCAGTGTGCATTTCTGGAAGTTTTCTATTAATATACTGCTGCAACAATTTTTGAATTGTCTTCAGCAAGATTTTAGTTGCTTGTCATATTAATGATTTTGTTGAATAATTTCCACATTCTGTGGGATAAGTTTTCTTTGGAATGGGTACATATATGGATCTCTTCCAGTCAGTTGTCCAGGTAACTGTCTTCCAAATCTTTTGACACAGCCAAGAGAGTGCCTCCAGTGCAGCATCCATTTGTTGAAATATCTCAGTGGGTATTCCATCAATTCCTTTTTTTTTTTTTTTAACCAATTCTTTT
>NW_006921704.1:9262484-9266961 GCF_000298275.1 Orycteropus afer afer | reverse complement strand
ATTCTTTTAGTGCAGCTAACTTCTTCCTTCAACACCATTGATTCTTGATCATATGCCACCTCCTGAAATGGATGCTCACCTACCAATTATTTTTGGTATAGTGACTCTGTGTATTCCATCCATCTTCTTTTGATGTTTCCTGCATCATTCAACATATTTCTCATGGAATCTTTCAAGATTGCAATTCGATTGCAATTGAGGCTTAAATTTTTCCTCAGTTCTTTCAGCTTGAGAAAAGCCAAGTGTGTTATTTGCTTTTGGTTTTCTAACTCCAGACCTTTGCACACTTCATTATAATAATTGATTTTTGTCTTCTCGATCTGCTCTTTGAAATCTTCTGTTCAGCTCTTTTATCCTGTCAATTCTTCCATTTGCTTTAGCTATTCTTCATTCAAGGGCAAGTTTCAGAGTCTTCTGACATCCATTTTGGTCTTTTCTTCCTTTACTATGTTTTTAATGACCTTTTGCTTTCTTCATGTTTGATATTTTTGGTGTCATCCCACAATTCCTCTGATTTTTGGTCACTGACATTCAATGCATCAAATCTATTCTTTAGATGGTCTCTAAATTCAGGAGGGATATAATCAAGGCCATATTTTGGTTCTTGTGGACTTATTTTAATTGTCTTCATCTTCCAGTTGTACTTGCATATGAGCACTTGATAGTCTGTTCCACAATCAGCTCCTGGACTTGTTTTGGCTGACAATATTGAGCTTCACCATTGCTTCTTCCCACAGATGTGGGAAGACAGTTTTGGAAGACAGTTACCTGGACAACTGACTGGAAGAGATCCATATATGTACCCATTCCAAAGAAAACTTATCCCACAGAATGTGGAAATTATTCAACAAAATCATTAATATGACAAGCAACTAAAATCTTGCTGAAGACAAGGAATCTGATTCCTGTGTACTCCATCTGGTGAAGTTTATGTGTATAACCACAGCTTGTGCTTTGTAAAATGTATTTGGAGTGAATAAGTTGTTAGCCTTTCAAAATTCTAACATGCAATCTCCAGCATTATTTCTATTACAAAGGCCATATTTTCCAACTACCAGTGATCCTTCTTGTTTCCAACTTCTTCATTCCAATCACCAATTATAATAAACACATCCTGATTGCACATTGCACCAATTTCGTACTGCAGAAGCTGGTAATTTTCTCATCTTTGGCTTTGGTGGTTAGTGAGCAAATTTGAATAATGGTAGTGTTATCTGGTCTTCCTTGTAGGCATATTGATAGCATCTTATCACTGACAGCATTGTACTTCAGGATAGATCTTGATACATTCTTCGTGATGATGAATGTCATGCCATTCCTCTTCAATTTGTCATTCCCGGCATAGTAGATAGATAATATGACTGTCTGATTCAAAATGACTAACACAGTCCATTTCAACTCACTGATGCCTAGGACATTGATCATTATGCATTCCATTTCATTTTTGAAAACTTCCAATTTTCCTAGATTCATAGTTCATACATTTCATGTTCCAATTATTAAAGGAGGTTTGGAGCTGTGTCTTCTCATCTTGAGACATGCCGTATCACCAGTTTAAGGTGGTGACAGTTTTACTCTTCCCACATCATTAAGGTTGGCTGTATTCTGAGGAGGAAGCTCTTCCCCAGTCTTATTTTGAGTACCTTCCAACCTGAGGGGCTCAACTTCCAGCACTATATTGGGCAATGTTTCACCACTATTCATAAAGTTGATTATTGTGGTGTAGTAAATTACATAGCATGGTTTTTCTAGACATAATCTTTGTAATTCTTCCTATCCTGTGAGTACCTGATTGTTAGTTATCCGCCTGGTGTATTTCTGTTGAAGTGGCACTAAGCAATTTTCTGGGACATTCCCTTGCTCTCTCAGGTATACAGAATTGTAATGTTGGAATTAATTGGTTTGGGCCACTCTGCCAGGCTCAAAAAGGAGCCCTCCTAGAGGCAGGAAGACAGAGTCTCTCTGACTGCTGGCTGAGAGATATACTTGATGAGAGAGAGATGTGAGAGACACACAATGCTGAGAGAGAGACTTGCTACTGAGAGACAGAGAAACAGCCTACTGAGAGACACAGTTGGCTGATGAGTGTGATGGCCAGATGCTGAGTAAGACAGCCTGCTGAGAGAGAGTGAGTGTGTTCCTGAACTTGAATTGTAGCCAGTTGCTTCTCTAATAAATCCCATAATCGGTGAATTCTGTGTGGCTGCTGCAGCAAATTATTGAACACAGCAAAGAGGTAATGGGTGCTGTAGGAAGGATGGTTGGTGTCATAATGGTAAGAGGGCTGGAGGATGGCAGCATGTCTGGTCTCATAAGAACAGGCCTTGAGCTGCTGATGGTGATTCTGTCCTCCTCTTGTGTAGTTAGAAGAGGTCATAAGATGCTGCCTCCCTGTCCCTTTAGCAAACATATAGGAAACTTTTTAGATAGAAAGTGCAGTACAGTACATACATAAGCCAGTAACATAGGCTTTTATTATGACTATCAAGATATATGTATTATAAGTTTTATATGGATCTGTATTTGTATCTATTCCAAAGAAAGGTGAATAAAATGTGCAAAATTATCAAACACTATCATTAAATTCACACACAAGTAAAATTTTACTGAAGATAATTCAGAAATGATTGAAGCAGCAAATTGACAGGGAACTCCCAGAAATGCAAGCTGAATTCAGAAGAGGACATGGAATGAGGGATATCATTGCTGATGTCATCAGATGGATCTTGGCTGAAGCAAATAATATCGTAAAGATATTTACTTATGTTCTATCAACTATACAAAAGTATACTACTGTGTGGATCATACCAAATTATGAATAACATTAAGATGAAAGGGAATTCTGAACAATTGTGCTCAGGAGGAACCTCTAGAAAGACGAGGAGGTTGTTGTTCAAACAGAATGAGAGGATACTGGATGGTTTAAATCAGGAAGGGAGTGTGTCAGGCTTGTATCACCATACTTATTCAATCTTCATGCTGAGCAAATAGTCCAAGAAGCTGGATTATATGAAGAAGACTATGACATTAGGTGTGGATGAAGACTCATTAACAATCTGAGATATGCAGATGACACAACCCTCCTTCCTAAAGGAAGATGACTTGAAGCACTTACTGATGAAGATTAAAGACTAGTCTGCTGTGTGGATTACACCTCAACATAAAGAAAATGAAAATCCTCTCACCTGGGCCAATAAGTGACATTACAGTAAATAGAGAAAGATTGAAGTTTTCAAGGATTTCATATTACTTGGATCCACAGTCAACACCAACAGGAGCAGCAGTTAAGAAATCAGAGGACATATTGCTCTGGCAAATCTGCTGCAAGAGACCTCTTTAAAGTGCTAAAGATCAAAGAGGTCTCTCTGAAGACTAAGGTGCTCCAAACCCAAGCCATGGTATTTTCAATAGCCTCATATAAATGTGAAAGCTGGGCAATGAATAGGGAAGACAAAAAAAAAAAAAAAAAAAGTGGATGTTTTTGAGCTGTGTTGTTGTTCAAGAGTACTGAAAGTACCACCGACTACCAGAAAAAGGAATAAGTGTGTCCTAGAGGAAGTGCAGCCAAATGCTCCTTGTTGTTGTTGTTATTATGTGCTGTCAAGTTGGCCCTGACTCATAGCAACCCCTCCTTCGGTTCCCGAAGCAATATCACTAGGGAAGTAGATTGCCCAACATTCCTTCCAAGGAGTGGCTGTTGGGTTTGAACCACCAGACTTTTGGTTAGCAGTCAAGTGCCTTAGGCACTATGCGACCAGAGCTCCAAATGCTCTTTAGAAGGGAAAATTATCAGATTTTGCCTCACCTCTTTTGGTCATGTTGTCAGAAAGGACCATTTCTTGGAAGAGAGTGGAAGAAAAAAAGGTGACTGTCAACAAGATGGATTGACACAATGGTTGCAACGATGAACTCAGGAATAGAAAGTATTGTGAGGATGATGCACGACTAGGCAGTATTTTGTTCTGTTGTACATAGGGTCACTATGAGTCAGAGCTGACTTGATGACACTTAGTAACAACAACAACAGTAACATTCCTTGTACCATTATATGCCTGGCAGCAAAACTGCTTTGTGTATAAAAGACATGTCATAAACACGTTGCATTAAGGAAGCTGTTTCATTCTCTATGCCCCATTCTCTAACTAGGATTTCTGAATTCTGTCATAACCTTCTATAATAAAGAAGGAGTTCTGGTGGTGAAGTAGTTAAAGTATTCAGATGCTATGCAAAAGACTGCTCTGCTGGAGAAAGATGAGACAATCTGCTTCCATAAAGATTTACCTTAGAAACCTTAGAAACACTATTGGGCAGTTTTATTCTGTCCTAAGAAAAGGGTTTCTGAGTTGGAATCAACTCAATGGCAGTGAGATTTTTTGTTTTGTTTTGTTTGTTGTTTTATTTTTTTTTTTATGAGACCACAGTGGTATCTGTGGTCAGATATTGCCCAAATGGATGTTTGGCAAATGACTGTACAATT
>NW_006921704.1:9246822-9261414 GCF_000298275.1 Orycteropus afer afer | reverse complement strand
CATATGTATATGTATATGTATATGTATATGTATATGTATATGTATATGTATATGTATATGTATATATAGGAGCTCTAGCAGCATAGTGCCTAAGGCACTTGACTGCTAACCAGAAGGCTGAAGGTTCAAACCCACCAGCCACTCCTCAGAAGGAAGATGGGCAATCTACTTCCATAGTGATATTGCCTTGGAAACCCAAGGAGGGGTCGCTATGAGTCGGGTCTGACTCGACAGCACATAACAACAACAACATATGTATGTATGTATGTATATATATATATACAATTTTAAATTATTGATAGATCAAGAATAAAGATGAAAATGGGTCAACACATATAATCACACAGTATATATACAATTTTTAATTAATCATATATCAAGATTAAAGATGAAAATGAACTTTCTTTCTGTTTCCCTGTGAAGGAAATTGAAAATATTCTGAGATTCACCCAGGAAATTTAGGAATTCAAAAGAAGGTAATGTTCCTAAGAGGATATTTAAATGAGTTTTTTTTTTTAATTGACTCAAGGCATTACACCTGGTAAATGTCAAATACATTATGCAAATAATCATTGCATGGCGATCCATAGAGAGATGACAGAGGGAGCCAATGAATGTCAAAAGTTATGCCATGAGTAACTCTTTTTTTTTTTACAAGAAACTCACTAAAACTTCATGAAAGGGTATGGACAGAGTATTGTACTACTCCCATTAAGAAATGTTTTGAGAGCAAAATATGACGATATCATGTCAAGGATAAAAGAATTTTAGAAATAATTTAGGCTAAGGATTTATATTTCTTATAAGAGTATAAATGTCAATTCCAAAGTGAAACTTGTGCCACTGTACTAAGCAGAATATGTAAGCCCTATAAAATAATTCAGAGCCATAAGCCTAATGGATTACTTGGAATCTGATGGTCACATCTTGAGAAAATATTTTGTCATCGTTAATCACTACTCTGATAAGAAATAAGCTTGTCTAATGTGACAATAGAACATATGGACCAGTTCTCTGGCACTTTGGTAGGCCGAAGAAGAATTGATACTTGTGAGTTTTGGTGATGGCAAAGAATGCTGAAAGTATCATGGACTGCTAAAAAAACTAACAAATTTGTCCTGGAGGAAGTGTAGCCAGAATGCTCCTTGGAAACGAGAACGGCCAGACTTCATCACACCTGCTTTGGTTATGCTATCAGAAAGGACCATTCCCTGGAGAAGGATGTTATACTTGGTAAGGTGGAGGATTGTCAAAAGAGGGGAAGGTCCTCAATAAGATGGATTGACACAGTGGCTGTGGAGATGGACTCAAGTATCTTAAGGATCATGGAGCTGGCGCAAGACTGGGCAGTGTTTCATTCTTCCATACATAGGCTGGCTGTGAGTCGAAGATGACTTGATGGCACCTAACAACAACAACAACAACAACATTGGAAGCAATAAGTTTATTATCCCCTATGAATTCAGAGGATCATGTGTCTCAGTCTGAGCTTCATTCATCTGAGATAAAAATAAATAAATAAACACTATACCAACTATCTCCAAAAGGAGACATCCACAAGACATCTGAAAGTCTTATTGAATGTTTCTTAAAATGATGAAGAAACTTTTTTTTTTTTCTTTTTCTGGACAAGTAGGGACACTTAAACCAATATGTAGAATTCCTATTGCATGCCTGTGATGATATTATAAGGAGAGTTATAGATTTTTTTTCTTTGTTTCTTGATGTTTTAACAGAAATCTAGCCCATGTACTTATTGCTATTTTGAGCTGAGAGAGGGAAATGAGCAACTGATAAACATACCTTAGCATACATCTAACTAAAGAGGCAAGTTCCACAAATAATTCTGGTAGCTGCTGACATTATCTAGAGAAAGATAAGATGAAAATGACAATGAAATAATTTCAGACTGAGATTGAGAGTACTAAAAAAAAAAAAAAATTAGGTAGAATAGTGTGTATATTATACTGTGGTAACCAATAGATGTAAAATCTCATTGACTTAAAGTAATTCATTTTACTTCTCACAGTGCTTGATAATTGGGCCACCAGTAAGCTTTGCTCCATCTTATCTTCATTCTGTTACCCAGACTTAAGAAATGGGCACTGTGAAATATATTTCTGATAATACAATAGGAGGAAATAAACCACCACACTTAGAGCACCATATCACATCACTTCCATACTTGTTTCTTTGGCCAAATGAAGTTACACAATTATGGTCAACTTTAAAACTTCACTTATATACAATTCTGCCTCATGTCTGGAAGAAGAAGAGTAATATTTGAAACAGACCTCATGACTACCACAAAAGTAGCTAATTAAAATTTTAGTACTGTATATTGTAAAGTAAAAGAAAAAAACAAAAACCTGAAACTTACTCTCTTTTTTTGTGTCATCAAAAAGCAAAGCAATGCAGAAGGTTTAGACAGTCCAGTTTGTTCTCTTCAGAGAGAGAGGAAAAAAAACCCAAAAAACTGTTACTCATGTAAGAATTTAAAGGATAATATTATCTCCATACTAAGTTTTTTCCATCCTTTGCAGACAAGAGAAATTGTAGGGTTTTTTTTTTTTGTTGTTGTTGTTGTTGTTGTTTGTTTATTTGTTTGCTTAATAATCCCCAAATTATTCAGGCATGAGGATAGGATTGATCAGCGAGGTATTCTGAAAAGAATAAAGATTATGTTCTGCTAACTGATGTTGTTGTTGTTATGTGCCGTCGAGTTGTACCTGATTCATAGTAACCCCTCCTTGGGTTGCCAAGGCAGTATCACTATGGAAATAGATTGCCCAACCTTCCTTCCAAGGAGTGGCTGGTGGATTTGAACCACCAGCCTTCTGGTTAGCAGTCAAGTTCCTTAGACACTATGCTATCAGAGTTCCTAATTGATAAGAATGTTTATTTCTGCACAAAAGGTTAGACCTATCATAAGAAAATTTTGAGGTAGGGAATACATCTCATGATATGCCAGAAGTTTATCATGGGCTAAGCAAAAATAGGATCTCTGAAACTTATGAAGAAGTCCCCCTTCCAGGTAGAATAATCAAGAAATAGCTAGTGTATAGTAACTTCTGGTAAGATGGCAGAATAGGCAGGTAAGCTATACAGACCCTCTTCAACAAAGATATGAAAAATCAATTGAAATAGATACAGAAAATAATCCTGGAACCCTGAGTTTTAAATGAAAGGAGGAATTCATGAATTAAATACTAACTAGTAGAAAAATTTGAATGAAAACAAGGAATAAGGAGACAAACAGAGCTGAGGCCTATCAACTATCCTGACAGCACAGCCAATTTGAGTATTTATAAGTGACATTATAATGTGGGCAGCAAATTAAGAATCAGCTCTGCTCACCAAGGACTGCATGGGCAACTGCACTAATGGCTGAAGACTAGAAAGGAAAATAGTGAATAAGGAGACAAATGGAGCTAAGCACTGCCAGTTATACTGAAGGTGCAGCCATTTTGAATATTTGCAAGTCGTGCAGCCATTTTGAATCTTTCAAGAGACATCCCAGTCTGGACAGCAATCTAATAGGCTCTGTTTGCTGAAGGCAGCATGGGCAACCCCATTAGAGGCTAATGACTAGAAAGTGAGAAAACAGCAACCGTGCTCATATGATCCAACTATGCCCACACAGCCTGCAGCCCCACCCACTGAGTAAGGGCCACCACTTGCTTCTGCAGCAACTGAACAATGACAGATGGTGATCAATACTAGCCCAACTCACCCTTAACTGTTTTTCACAAACAGCTAATGGAAATCTGTGCACACATTCCATTCTCTAACACACTCACAAAAAGAAAGGTAGTGAGTGCCTAAGTGTTGCTAACTACTGAATAGAACACAGTATCTGTTTGTGCAGATATATCAAAACAAAATAAAGAAGCAAAAAAATCTTGGACTAATCACACCAACATACAACTTATAATCACTGATTAAATATAAAGATAACAAGATCACAATGTCTCAGAGACAACTGACCATCCCAGTCCACACAAGATAAAGAAATACCAACAATGGGACAGTATATTGTTGTTGTTAAGTGTCATTGAGTCACCTCTGACTCATAGGGACCATGTGCCCAGCAGAATGAAACAGTGCCTGGTCCTGTGCCAGCCTCATAATCCTTGCTATATCTAACCCCATCATAGCAGCCACTGTGTCAATCCATCTTGTTGAGGGCCTTCTCCTTTTTTATTGACCATTCACTTTACCAAGTATGATGTACTTCTCCAGGGAATGGCCCTTTCTGATAACATGACCCAAGTAGGTGAGATGAAGTCTGGCTATTCTCCCTTCCAAGGAGCATTCTGGCTGCACTTCTTCCAGGATGGATCTGCTAGTTCTTACAGTCTATGGTACTCCCTGTGTTCTTCACCAACATCACAATTCAAAAACATCAACTTTTCTTTGATATTCCTTATTAATTTTCCAGCTCTCACATGCATATGCAGTGCTTGAAAAGAACATGGCTTGGGTTAGGTGCACCTTAGTCTTCAAAGAGATATCTTTGCTCTTCAGCACTTTAAAGAGATCTTTTGCAGCAGATTTGCCCATTGAGATACATCATCTGATTTCTTGACTGCTGCTTCCACTGATGTTGATTGTGAAAACAAGTAATAATAAATCTTGGACAATTTCAATCTTTTCTTTATTTATCATGATGCTGCTTATTGGTCCAGTTGTATGTATTTTCATTTTCCTTATGCTGAGGTGTAATCCATACTTCAGATTGCAGTCTTCAATCATCATCAGAAAGTTCTTCAAGTCATCTTCACTTTCAGAAAGCAAAGTTGTGTCATCTGCATACTGCAGGCTGTTAATGAGTCTTCCTCCATTTCTAATGCTGTTCTTCCTCATATAGTTCAGCTTCTCAGATTATTTGCTCAGCATGCAGATTGAATAAGTATGGTGAAAGGATACAAGCCTGGCACACTCCCTTCCTGATTTTAAACCATGCAGTATTCCATTGTTGTGTTCAAACAACAGCTTCTTGGTCCATGTACAAGTTCCTCATGAGCACAATTAAGTGTTCTGGAACTCATTATTCTCAATGTTATTCATAATTTGTTATGATATACACAATCAAATGCTTCTGCATAGTCAATAAAACACAAGTAAACATCTTTCTGGTATTCTTTGCTTTCAACCAAGATCCATCTGACATCAACAACAATATCCCTCTTTCCACATCCTCTTCTGAATCCAGCTTGCATTCCTGGAAGTTCTCTGTCATTATATCATTGCAACCATTTTTCAATTATCTTCAGCGAGATTTTACTTGTGTGTGATATCATTTGATAATTTCCACAGAAATCTGTGCACACACTGCCATTCTCTATCATAGCAGGGACCAGGATAGAGTATACAGTGTATCAGTCCTTGAGGAAGAAGCAGCAATACAACTCCCTGATAAGAAATTCAAAATAATTGTTTAGGTACCATCAATGGGTTGAGAGACAGATCAAGAAAAACACAGAAAAAAATCTAGAGTAATTTATAAAAACAATAGAAGAACAAACCTCAAAATAAATGAAAAAACTAGAAATCATACCATAAAAATGGAAATCCAGAAAATTGATACTAATATTTCAGAAATAGATAACACTTTTTATGGACAAAGGAGTAGAATCAAATAAATGGAAGACAGAATTAGTGAGATTGAAGAGAGATCCCTCAGTACTACTTTATTAAGGGATCAATCAGACAAAAAGATCAGAACAATGTGAAGAAAACCTAAGATTCAAGAGGAATACCATCAAGAGGAATAACCTATGTGTAATTGGAATTCTGGAACAGGAAGAGACAAATAAATCCAGAAAAATTATCAAAGACATGTTAGAAGAAAATGTCCCTAATGTGAAGAAATATGAGAAGATATCCATTCAGGAAGTTAAATGACCCCCAAGTAGGATATACCCCAAAGAAAACCACCAAGATATCATAATCAAACTCACCAAAAACAAAGGCAAAAAAAGAATCCTGAAAGCAGCATGAGAAAAACAAAAACTTACCTACAAAGGGCAGCCAATTAGAGTAAGCTCTGATTTGTTGGCAGAAACTCTGCAGTGAAGAAGGGAATGGGATATACATGTAAAACACTGAAAGAAAAGAAATACATTACACAGGATTATATGATCATCAAAATTGTCTTTTGATTATGATGTTGAAATTGGGGCATTCCAGATAAACAAAAATTAAGGGAATTTGTTAAAACCAGAACAACCTACCTGATTTTACAGACATCTACAGAACACTTTACCCAACAATAGTGCAATATACATTCTTTTCTGGTGCACATGAAAGATTCTCCAGGATAGAACATATATCAGCCCATAAAGAAAAACTCAATAAATTTGAAAACATTGTAGTACTGCAAAGTATCTTCTCAGATCATGATGTTATAAAATTAGAAATCAACAGGGAGACCAATGCAAAGGAGCAAATACTTGTAAACTGAATAAAACACTCTTTAAAAGCTACTGGGTAATAGAAGAAATAAAAAAGGAAATTAAAAGTTTCCCTGAATCAAATGAGAATGAAAACACAATGTACTAAAATCTTTGGGAAACAGCAAAAACAATGATCAGGGAGCACTTTGTAGCAATAAATGCACACATCATAAAAAAAAAAAGAAGAGTCAAAATCAACACCTTAATCCAAAATATCCAACAATTAGAAAAAAAGTGGCAAATAAAGCCTACAGTCACCAAAAGAAAAGAAATAATAAAGATCCAAGTAGAAATAAATGAAATAGAAAAAAGAAAGACAATAGAAAAAATCAGCAAGAGTAGAAGGTGGTTCTTCACAAAGATTAATAAAATCTACAAACCACTGGCCAATCTAACAAAGGAAAAGAAGGAGAATATGCAAATGACATGGATAAAAATTGAAATGTGTGACTTCACAACAGAACCAACTGAAATAAAAAGAATATTAGGATACCACAAAGAACAGTATGGTAACAAATTTGAAAACCTAGAAGAAATGGATGGATTTCTAGAAATGCACTACTCATCTAAACTAACACAGACTGAGGTAGAAAATTAGGACAGACCCACAACAAAAGAGGAAATTAAACATGTCATAAAAAATAAATAAATTACCAACAAAAGATAGTCATGGCCCTGATGGTTTCACAGGAGAATTCTACCAATCAGAGAAGAGCTGACACCAATCTTTATCAAACCGTTCCAGAACATAGAAACATAGAAAAAGATATAATCCTCCCAAATTCATTATACGAAGCAAGTGTAACCTTGATACCACAATCAGGCAAAGACAACATTAAAAAGGAAAACTACTGACCAGTGTCCCTCATGGATATACATGCAAAGATCTTCAACAAAATCCTAGCCAATAGACTCCAACAATATATATATACATATACATATATATGGAGCTCTGTAGCATAGTGCCTAAAGGCACTTGACTGCTAACCAGGAGTCTGGCGGTTCAAACTCACCAGCCACTCCTCGGAAGGAAGGTTGGGCAATCCTACTTCTGTAGTGATACTGCCTCAGAAACCCAAGGAGGGGTCACTATGAGTTGGGGTCGACTCGATGACAAACAACAACAACAACAACAATATATATATATATATATATATATATGAAATACATCATAACCAAGTGGGAGTCATACCAGGTATGCATAGATCATTCAACATTAGAAAAAATCAACATAATCCTTCACATAAATAAAATAAAGGAAAATAACTACATGATCTGATTAATAGATGCAGAAAAGACATTTGATAAAATCCAACACCCAATTCTGATAAAAACTTTCAGAAAAATAGGAATGGAAGGGAAATTCTTTAATATAATAAAGGACATATGTACACACCAAGAGTCTACATTATTCTCAATGGAAAAAGAGAGACTGAAGCATTATCCTTGCAAATGGGAACCAGAGAGTGATGCTGTCTATCACGGCTTTTGTATTCAACATTGTATTAGAAGTCCTAGTCAGGGCAGTAAGGCAAAAAAGGTAAATAAAAGTATCCACATTGGTAAAAAAGCAGTAAAACTATCCCCACTTGCAGATGATATGGTCTTATACATAGAAAACCTACGAGAGTCAGAAAGAAAACTACTGAAAATAGTTGAAAGATTTAGTATAGTGGCAGGATAAAAGATCAACATACAAAGGTTGGTTGGATTCCTCTACACCAGCAAAAAGATCTCTGAAAAGGAAATAAAGAAATTGATACTGTTTATAAAAGCTACTTGAAAAATAAAATACTTGGGAATAAATCTTACCAGAGTTACAAAAGGCCTATGCAAACAAAACTACAAAACAGTACTTCAAGAAACTATAAGTTGTTGTTGTTAAGTGCCGTCGAGTCATTTCCGACTCATAGTGACCCCATGCACAGCAGAATGAAACACTGCCCGATCCCGTGCCAGCCCCACAATCCCTGCTATACTTGAGCCCATCATTGCAGCCACCGTGTCAATCCATCTCGTTGAAGGCCTCCCTCTCTTTCGTCGACCCTCCACCCTACCAAGCATGACATCCTTCTCCAGGGAATGGTCCCTTCTTACAACATGACCAAAATAGGTGAGACGAAGTCTGGCCATTCTTGCTTCCAAGGAGCATTCTGCCTGCACTTCCTCCAGGACAGATCTGTTAGTTCTTTTAGCAGTCCACGGTACTTTCAGCATTCTTCGCCAGCACCACAACTCAAAAGCAAAAACTATAAGAGATCCACATAAATGGAAGAATGTACCATGCTCATGGGTAGGAAGATTGAAAAGTGTGAAAATGTCAGTATTGCCCAAAGTAATCTGTACATTTAATGTAATCCTGATCCAGATTCCATCACCACTGTTTAAGGATACGGGGAAACTAAACATTAATTTTATATGGAGAGGAAAGTGCCCTCAGATAAGCAAAGCACTATGAAAAAAGGAGAACGAAGTAGGAGGTCTCACAAGCATGGATCTCAAAACCTTCCATATAATGAAGTAGGAGGTCTCACAAGCCTGGATCTCAAAACCTTCCATATAACTACAGTAGTCAAAACAGCCTGTTATTGGTACAATGACAGGCCCATAGACCAGTGGAACATAATTGAGAACACAGAAACAGATCCATCCATCAATGATCTGCTGATCTTTGAAAAAAGGTCAAAATGTATTCAATGGGAAAGAGAGAGTCTTTTTTAACAAATGGTGCTGGAAAAACTGTATATCCATTTGTAGAAAAAATGAAATTAGATCAATACCTCACACCATATACAAGAACTAACTTCAAATGGATCAAAGACTTAAATGTGAAACCTAAAGCTATAAAGTTCATTAAAAAAAAAAAAAATAGGGACAAATCTAGAGATCCTAATTTATGGCATGCACAAACAGTAGAATATAAACCAGATCATTGGGACCACCTAAACATTAAATTATTATGAGCATCAAACAACTTTGCCAAAAGAATAAAAATAGGACTTATAGATCAGGAAAAAATATTTGGCAATGACATATCTGACAAAGGACTTGCCTAAAATTTATACAAAATTCCAACACCTCAACATCAAAAAGATAAACAATCCAATTAAAAAATAGGTAGAAGACATGAACAGATACTTGACCAAAAAAGATATTCAGGCAACCAACAAACCTGTGAAGAAATATTCACAATCAAGAGCCATTAGAGAAATGTAAATAAAAACAACAGTGAGATACCATCTTGCCCCAGCATTAATAGCAAAGTTCAACAAGACAGAAAATAACAAATTCTGGTGAGGATGTGGAGAGACTGGGACCCTCAGAAACTGCTGGTGGGACTGTGAAATGATACAACCACTGTGGAAATTGATATGGCGATTCCTTAAAAAGTTGGAAAAACAAATACCGTTTGATCCAGAAATACCATTACTATCCTAAGGAACTGCGAAGGAACTGTTTCAAGTGCTGAGGAGCAAGGATATCTCCTTGAGGACTAAGGTGCGCCTGACACAAGCCATGATATTTCCAATCACCTTGTATGCATGTGAGAGCTGGACAATGAATAGGGAAGACCGAAGAAGAATTGATGCTTTTGAGTTGTGGTGCTGGCGAAGAATGCTGAAAGTACCATGGACTGCTAAAAGAACTAACAGATCTGTCCTGGAGGAAGTGCAGCCAGAATGCTCCTTGGAAGCAAGAATGGCCAGACTTCGTCTCACCTATTTTGGTCATGTTGTAAGAAGGGACCATTCCCTGGAGAAGGATGTCATGCTTGGTAGGGTGGAGGGTCGATGAAAGAGGGGGAGGCCTTCAACGAGATGGATTGATACAGTGGCTGCGATGATGGGCTCGAGCATAGCAGGGATTGTGGGGCTGGTGCGGGATCGGGCAGTGTTTCGTTCTGCTGTGCATGGGGTCGCTATGAGTCGGAAACGACTCGACGGCACTTAACAACAACAACAACAATCCTAAGGAATTGAAATCCAGGACACAAATATCCATAGCAGCACTATTCAAAATAGGAAAAAGATGGAAAAAATCTAAGCGTTCATCAGCAAAGGAATGGATAAACAAACTCTGGCACATACACACAACAAAAATCCCTAAAGAACAATGTAGAATCCGCAAAACACCACATAACATGGATGAACTTGGAGGATATTATGCTTAGTGAAATAAGTTAATCACAGAAGGACAAATATTGTATTAGTCCACTATTGTAAAAAGTCAAGGAAAGGTTTATATATAGAAGGAAATTTTGTTAGTTACCAGGGATGGGCGTAGAGGAGAGGGAAAATTGCTAGATAGGTAAGAGACAAGTATTAATTTGGGTGAAGGGAAAGGCAATATACCAAAACTGAGTGATCAACACAATAACACTAAGGAAAAGGAAGATACAGAGGTACACAAGAAGTGTGGACAACATAGATAAATATTTTGCATATACAATATTGCATTATCAGTAATAACAAACATTAATCTATGGGTAGATGCATAGGAACACAGGCTGAATGATCAGGTATGTGTAGGCAACATGGAATACACTCATTAACATAAATAAGTTTAGCAGATGGTATTTCTACATACCTATTTGTGTGTGCTGTAAGAATGGTCATAAAAATAGAACTAATGGGAGGCAAAGTTATAATAACTTCTTAGTCAGAGCCAGCCACCTTGAAGGACCGACTTATTGGACCTGTGGGCTTGGAACCATGGTCTGGGGGACATCAAGTTCACTTGACACAAAAACACTGTTCTACATCCTCCTTTGGGAAGTAGTGACTAGGGTCTTAAATGCATGCAAGCAGCCATCTAGATGTGACGATTAGTCTCTCCTTGTCTGGAGCAAAGATTGAAGAGAACAAAAGACACATGGGATCAATTAGTCTAAGGGAATAGTGGACCTTGCAAACCTCAGCCTATATGACCATGAGACCAGAAGAACTAAATGGTACCCAGCTACCACTATCAGAAAGGGATCAGTGCAGGAGATCCTGGATAGAGTGGGAGAAAAATGTAGAACAAAATTGAAAATCATAAAAGAAGACCATGCTTACTGGTCTGATGGAGCCAGGTGAAAGCCCCGAAACCACGGGCCCTAATCACCCTTCAGGTCTGAAACTGAGCTCACTCCCATGGCTTCCAGAAAAACAATAGAAAGGCACAGAAAGTGAACATTACACCAGGTAGGGGCTTTCCTTAGAACAATCAATCATAATCAATCAGAAGGGCAGTATTTGCACAAGGAGAGTTCAGGGGGCAGAAATGATAGGAAAAAAAGGCACAGGGAAGAGCTAACTACAGGGAGGAACTGGGAAGAGAGTTGTTATATTATGGGGATTGTAGTCAATATCATGAAACAAAATGTGTATTGAACGCTGAATGGAAAATTAATTTGCTCTGCAAAGTTCTACCCAAATCACAATAAAAGGAAAAATAAATAGTCAGTGTATAGGGTTATTTCCATTATTTGGAGAACCTGCAAAATATTGACATAGCTATATGCTGCTGAATAACTGGAGATACTGAACTGAACGGTCAATCCTCAATACAGTGGGGAGGGCACAAGGAGGATTATAGAAAGCCTAGGAAGAGTAACAGTTTTCTAAAACTTAATAACTGCTATCTGTCTGTTTCTTGTACTGTAGTGGTCTGCATGTTGCTGTGATCCTGGATGTTATGTCACTGACATTTCAAAGATTACCTGGGTCACCCATAGTGGGAAGTTTCAACAGAGCTTCCAGACTAAGATGGACTATGAAGAAAGACTTGGGTATCTGCTTATGAAAATTCAACAAACAAACAAACGAACAAAAAAACTCCCTGCCACAGAGTTGATCACAACTCATAATTGATTCCAACTCCTTTGGGTTTCCAAGGCAGTAAATTTTTACAGAAGTAGATTGCTTGGTCTTCCTCCCACAGAGTGCCTGGTGAGTTTGTGCAGTCAAATGACTTAAACACTATTCCACCAAATTAGTCAACAAAAACTTTTCGGATTACAAAAGAATGTTGTTCAACTCACTTGTGGGCATGCCATTAAGAAGGATCAATTGCTGAAGGAAGATATCATATTTGGTGAAGACCAGAGAAGGCAAGAGAATCTGTCTCTGAGAACTGTGGCAAAACAGCTACAGTAATGGACTAGAACATGCTGGTGATCTTGAGAATGAGGAAGGACTGGGCAGCGTGTAGTTCTGTTGTACATAATCTCTTCAGGACTCAGAGTGAACTTGATGGCAGTTTATCTCTCTCTTTTTCATTCTCTCTCTTTCTCTCTGTAATAATAAAATATTGGGCAACAAAAATTATTGCTTAAAAATTGTTAAAGGAAGAGGACTAGTCAATCAGAAAATTTGTGATTTTCCAAAAAAAGAATCAACATTACAATATCAGAAATAGAAGAAAAAGAAAAATTCCATTTTTAAAAATTGAAGTATAGTTTACTACCAAAAAATACATACCTCAAATTTACACAGCTCAATTATCATTTAAATGAACTTTTACTATTCTACATGTCCATATAAGCATTATCCAAAACAGGATACAGTATATTTTTGTAACCACAGAGTTCCCTCACACCTCTTTCCAATAAGCCCTCTCTTCAGCACCCAAACCTACAGCCTACTTACTTATTTGTAACTGATTAGTTTTGCCTGTTCTTGGATCTGATATACATATATATTGAATCATCCATATTATTATGCAAACCTGGTTTCTTAGTCAAGTTTCTTCATTTTACTTCTAAGTAGTTTCACATTGCAAAATACACAGCTTGTTTATCGATTCACCTGCAGTGGAACATTTATTTGGGTTGTTTCCACAATGGAGATACAGAGTAAATGCTATGGTTATTCTAATACAAAAAAATTATTTAGACATATTCTATCATTTCTCACAGGAAATTTGATTTAAAAGTAAAACTTCTGGGTCATAGTGTAGATATAATTTTAGCTTTATAAGGAAGTTCCCTTTATTAGTTTCAAAAATAGGCTCATGAAATCTACATTCACATGTATTTTCATTTCATGCAGAGTTTTGCTAAGATAAAAGGGAGTAACAAGCATTAAGAAGAAACCTTACCAAAATAGCAGGCCATTGAGTTCCTGCCATAACAATGAAAGACAAAAGAATAGATGGATAAAAAAAAATTACATTTTAGCTTATTTCCAGAGACATCAAGTCTGGAAAATGGGGAAAGGTTCAATGGGGTACATCTTTAGAGGACGTTACTAGGACCAGAGAAGAGGACTCTATACATTTTACAGATTGGTGTTATGGGAATAAAAAGGATGAAGGGCAAAAGACAGTTGAATGAAACTAAATTTAGCCTGTGAAACCCATGCATCACAAAGCTGCTCACAAGCTTTTCATTGAACCTCTCTTATGAAGGAATACATTTTTAGCAGCTTCCACCTGGAACACTCTTCCTAGGTGATTCATCAGAAGAAATTCTTATTTGTTCTTTGAAATTGTTTGATCCCTAATTAAAGGGATTATGTGAATTTTCCATCTTTCAATGGCTCAGGAATTCATAATATTTCTTGTTGCATAACAGAAAGAAGTATGGAAAATGAGATGAGTGGAAGTTGGTTTGAAATAGGTGAGTCCTTATCGATTGAACTTGACAGAGATTCTGCTTTGGTTAAAAAGCAAACAAGTGAACAAGAACAACAAAAATCATTATACAAAGCCTTGATATTTGGTTGGCATTTTTAGGTCCTAACATTAAATACACAAATTTTTGAATGAGTTAATCCTTATGATAAAGACTTTCTTACTGTTTTTTTTTGTTTTGTTTTGTTTTGTTTTTTTTTATTTTCTCAGTTCCAGCACAGAAGTAAATTGACTCTGTCGAACATAGTTACTCCTGTTTTCTGATCACACAGTGGTAGCCAAAGACGTATGTGTATACATATATGTATATAGGAGCTCTGGTAGCATAATGCCTAAGGCACTTGACTGCTAACCAGAAGGCTGATGGTTTGAACCCACCAGCCCCTCCTCGGAAGGAAGATGGGGCAATCTACTTCTGTAGTAATACTGCCTCAGAAACCCAAGGAGGGCTCACTATGAGTCGGGTCCGACTCGACGGCACATAACAACAAGAAATATATATATATATATACGATTT
>NW_006921704.1:9244653-9246642 GCF_000298275.1 Orycteropus afer afer | reverse complement strand
AAGTAGATTGCCCCATCTTCCTTCTGAGGAGTGGCTGGTGGGTTTGAACCACCAGCCTTCTGGTTAGCAGTCAAGTGCCTTAGCCACTACACTATTTGATATTATAATATAGCCAAATATATATTTGGGTTAGTGATTAGTTAAGTCAATAACTGATTTTTTCTTATCTTGTTAAGTGTAAAATAATTTTGCCTGTGATGTGAAGTTATAGAAGCTGAAGAAATAACTTCAAAGCAAGGTAAGAACACTTTTTCTTCTTTCTTTTCTTTAGGTATACTGGTATTATCACTTGTATATGTAGGAGCTCTGGTGGCTTAGTGCCAAAGGCATTTTTGACTGCTAACCAGAAGTCTAGTGGTTCAAACCACGAGACACTCCTTAGAAGGAAGACTAGTCTATCTCCTTCCATACAGATACCACCTCGGAAACCCAAGGAGAAATTGCTATGAGTTAGATTTGGACAAAATACTAAAATTCCATGTGGCATCATTCTTATTCATTTAAAAATAAGGACATTCAACCCTGAAGTGTTCATTTAATAATTAAGTACCCTAGCACTTAAATTCATGGTATATGAATGGAGCAGATTGAAAACCAAAAAAATATCTAATATGTATCTACTGTGAAGTTATGAAAAAGGAAGATGAAAGAATTGACTTGTTTGAATTGTAGTTTTGGCAAAGAATATTGAATATGCTATGGACTGCCAAATATCTTAACAAATCTTTCTTGGAGGAAATACAGTCAGAATGCTCCTTATAAATGAGAATGATGAGATTTCATCTCACTTATTTTGGATATGTTATCAGGAGGGACCAGTCTTTGCAAAAGGACATCATGCTTGGTAAAGTAGAGGGTCAGCTAAAGAAAGACCCTCAATACGATGGCTTGACCCAGTGGCTTCAATAATGGGCCCAAGCACAGAAATAATTGTGAAGTGGTGCAGGACCAGGAAATGTTTCATTCTGTTACACCTAAGGTAGCTATGAGTTGGAAATGTTCTATGGCATCCAGCAACAACAACAAGATGAAGTAATGGTCTGTTTTATTTAATAGTCATAAATAATTTCAACCTTCCTGCATTAAAATACATTTTATCAAGATTATAAATATCTTCTACATTGAGAAATCTAATGATAACTATTTATCATGTTGCTCTACTTCTTAACAGATAAATTTTATTTAGTTGACAACCTCTTCCTTAAAACACTTTCTTCTCTTGGCCTCTTTGACCTCAAACTCTTGTCTGTCTTTATTTCTTTATTAGCTTCTGTATCTTGGCACAAGTTCCCTAGGCAACAGAAACAGAAACAAGAATTATGTACTAATGTTTTATTGGGACATGAATTCCAAGAAAGCCAGAGTACTACTATATTTGCTAGGTAATATCATTTAGTCAGGTGGCTTTTGATTTCCTCTGTATATTCATAATTCTTAAGTTCTCATTACCTGTCCAGGCTTTAAGGAGTTCTGGTGATGCAGTGGATAAGATATTTGACTGCCAACCAGAAGGTTGACAGTTCAAATCCACCAGCTGCTCCATAAACAATCTATTTCCATAAAGATTTATAGCCTCAGAAACCCTATGGGGGTCACTATGAGTTGCAATAGACTTGATGGCAATGAGTTTTTGTTTCTTTTTCCAACCCAGTTCTCCTTGACCTTTGATGTCTAGTTGTTTATCTAGAAGCCACACTTAATCTTCTATGATATCTCAAAACTTAAAAGTCTAAAGCATATTTTTTTTGTATCCTTTTAAACCTCCTAACTTACTATAGTTCTAAATGTTCTTAGTAAATGATGCTACTTTTTACTAAGCCATGAATGCCAAAAAACATAGGACTTGTTGCTGTCTCCCGTCTTTATACTACATCTCATCCCATCCATCAGAATATCCTGTATATTTCAACTGTAATCATACTGCATATACACTTTGCTTCATTTCCACTATGACTTTCACCTGGATGCCTGCAACAATTAAACTTCTAT
>NW_006921704.1:9232874-9244126 GCF_000298275.1 Orycteropus afer afer | reverse complement strand
TATATAAAGTATTTAGTTGTATTTTGGATATCACCATATAATCACAAGTAAAAATTCTATAAAGGTCAAGATCTATATTTCCATGTCTGTGTCTCAAAGAGTCATTTCTGGCATAGTAGAACATATAATTGTCAGAATCTATAATCTCAAATACAAACAAAAACTGAACAGTGAATGAGAAAGACTGAAGAAAAATTGATGCCCTTGAATTATGGTTTTGGAAAAGAATGTTGAGTATACCATGGCCTGCTAGAAGAAGGAACAAATATGTCTTGGAAAAAGTACAGCCAGAACGCTCCTTAAGAGAAAGGATGGTGAGACTTCATCTTGCTTACTTTGAACATGCTGTCAGCAGGGACAAGTCCCTGGAGAAGGACACTGTACTTGGTAAAATAGAGGATCAGCCAAAAAAGGAAGACCTTCAACAAGATGAATTGACAAAGTGGCTGTAACAATGAGCTCAAACATAGCAATGATTGTGAGAATGGCATGGGACTCAAGATATGTTTATTTAATCATTGTTGTTGTTAAGTACCCTCAAGTAGGCTCTGACTCAAAGTGAACCTATGTACAAGAGACCAACAACAACAAGAAAATGTCCAGCCTGCACCATCCTCACAATCCTTGCTACTCTTGAGCCCATTGTCACAGCCCTGGGTCAACCCATCTGGTTGAGGTTCTTCCCATTTCTCACTAACCCTCTACTTTACCAAGTATAATATCTTTTTCAAGGAACTTGTCCCTTCTGACAGCTGTTTCTTCCCATTTTGAGCGGTGCCACATAAGCTAATAAAGCTCCTGAAAGCTTTACTCTACCCATGTCAATAAGATTGACTCTACTTTGATTTTGAGTGCATTTTAACATGAGGGCTCATTTTTAGACATTGTATCAAACGATGTTTCACTGTTCTTCATAATGTTTTCAGTGGGCAATTTTTTGAGAAGTGAGTGGCCCTGTCCTT
Organism: Orycteropus afer afer; assembly: GCF_000298275.1. Classification (NCBI taxonomy): domain Eukaryota; kingdom Metazoa; phylum Chordata; class Mammalia; order Tubulidentata; family Orycteropodidae; genus Orycteropus; species Orycteropus afer. The sequence goes on along the minus strand of NW_006921704.1, from coordinate 9,243,164 downwards.
CTTCCCAGTCTGTCTTTGTCTGGAAGCACCACTGAAACACCCCATAGGTGACCCTCCAGGTATTTGAAATATCGGTGGAATAATCTCCAGCCTCAGAGCAACATACAAGCTACAACAGTATGACAAACTGAGAGATGAGTGGTGGCTTTAATCACTAGATTTCAATTATTTGAGAAATGTTTCATACACTGGAATTATTGAAATAATTATATCTTCATAAAATTGTTCCTGCATTTGGTTATTTGCTTCTTAAATACACCCTTAAAATATATCTGGATTTTTAAAATAGTACAAAATTTCAAGTTAACTAGAAAATAATTTCCTTTAACATAAAAACTGTGCATCTCTCATTGGATAGAATAACAAAAAATGAAATACAAGCTACTAGAAATTTTGTAACTCATCATTAAGCAATCTGGAGTATTCATTAAGATAAGTAGAACAATTTTACTGTTAATTCAGTACACATTATAGTGAATTTAATTCAGTATGTTTTTGTCCCAACAGCTTTAACTTGAATATTATTATATAAATTAACATTACTGGCAAACATTAAATCATAATAATGACAAAATTCTCTCCATAAAATCTGGGAATTAATTTAATATATTTACAATACTAAATCAAAGTAATTTTCCTTAATAATATAGGTTCTTCAATTTAGGGCAAGTCTATTCTTATTTCAGCTATAGGAAACATAATTACTGTTGTATAATTATTATATCATCACTCCTAATTTATTAATAGAACCTAAATAGCTGTTTAACTATGTGGTTACTTATATGTGGAAATTAAAGGGAGAACTTTACGCATTCCGAGAAAGATCAAATAAATCCACAAGAGTCCAAATCAACGAAGATAATTTTGGAATATAAATTTACCACTAAAATGAGATAAAGACTTAGTATTAAGTGAGGGAGTTTAGTTTTTTCAAAATAATGTTTTTATTATCCCAGAAGGTATCTTTGAAATCGTTGCGATATTCAGATGTGCTATCTTAAAGCTTGCATGTTTTAAAATATGTTACTAATATTTCTGTTACATTCTATACAATTTTTCTAGCTTGGACTATTCATTACAAATCTTGGAAATTATTTTCATGCATTTAAAATACAGTCACATTTTATTTGTTCCAAAAAATTTCAATATGTTAAATACCTAAGGGTGTCCTATTTCTTTGGGCATAATGAGAAGCTTATGTATACTGTTTGCTAAAATTATAAATGTCAAGCAAGCAGAGTGGAATCCCCAATAAGCAAGATAAGCAGGGTTTACTTCTGCTTACTCACTAATCTGTAATAAACAATTTCACTTGGTTTTCACCACATCTTTGGTGAAAAACTTGTCAAACTATTCACCACAGGATAGTAAATAAACACAAGTAAACACAGGCTTACCTTGCTTACTCTGTACCCCATTCTGTCAGAAATTGCAAATTTGTTAAAAAGATTTTGATTATGTAAGAAGGTGCTTAAGAGTTGAGAGAGAGAGAAAGATAGTAGCCATGTAAAAGTAGAATCTTTGAAATGGTGAGAAAGATGTGAAATTATTCATTACAGATTAATGAATAACCACAAGTAAACCCATACTTACCTGGATTATTGGTTAATCCTACACTGGTTGGAATTAGTAGGAAAATGCTTATGTGTGGAACCTTAGGTTAATCTAACAGCAGTTACCTACCAGTGACTCCTCAGAAAGAAGACTGGGCAATCTACTTCAGTAGGGATACCATCTCAGAAATCCAAGGAGAGGTCGCTATGAGTAGGATCCAACTTGATGGCAGTGAGTAATAGCTGTTCTAGAGCCCCTGACTCTAATTTTTTCCTTGGTTCTTTCTCTACACTACTCCCTCCCCCATCATCATATTGTTACCCACATAATGGAACTCTGAGCCTTTGTTCTGTCTTACCAAATGAAACATTACTCATTTATAGACATAGGCAGAGCTTTTGTATTCTCCACAAAATCACATTTTGTTTAGTCATACATATAATAATGCTTAAGAAAATTCTTCTCTAATTTGGTTGTTGTTTTGTTAGGTCCCATCCATTTGATTACAAGTCACACTGACAACAGAACAAAACACTGACCCATCCTGCACCATCCTCACAATCTTTATTATGCTTGAACCCATTGTTGCAGTCACTATGTCAATCCATCTTGTTGAAGGCCCTCCACTTTTTATCTGACCCTCCACTTTACTAGCATGATATCCTTCTTCAGTAACTGGTCCATACTGAACAAATGACCAAAGTAGGTGAGACAAAGTCTGGTGATTGTGGCGTCTAAAAGCATTCTGGCTACACTTCCTCAAGGATAGATTTTTTTCATTCTTCTGGAAATCCATAGTATTTTTGGTATTCTTCTTCAACAGCATGACTGAAAAGCATCAACTCTTCTTCTGTCTTCCTTTTTCATTGTCCAGCTTTCACATATATATGAGGTGATTGAAAATACCAGGACTTGGATTAAACACACCTTAGTCTTCAAAGTGACATCTTTGCTCTTCACCACTTTAAACAGGTTTTTTTGCAAGAGATTTTCCCAGTGCAATACTGTCTCTGATTTTTTGACTGCTACTTCCATGTGTGTTGATTGTAGATTCCAGTAAAATGAAATCTTTGACAACTGTAATTTTTTCTCCATTTACCATTGTGTTGCTTATTGGTCCAATTTTGAGGATTTTGGGTTTTTATGTGTTGAGGTGCAATCCATACCAAACACTGTAGTCTTTGATGCTCATCATTAAGTGCTTCAAATCATCTTCACTTGCAGCAAGCAAATTATGTCATTTGCATATCACAGGCTGTTAATGTATCTTCCTCTAATCTTGATGCTGCATTCTTCTTCATATAGTCCAGTTTCTGAGATTATTTTCTCAGCATACAGATCAAATAACTATGGTGAAAAGACACAACCCTGAGGCACTTCTGTTGTTGTTGTTGTTGTTGTATGCAGTCAAGTCAGACCCGATTCATAGCTACCCCTCCTTGGGTTTCTGAGGCAGTATCACTACAGAAGTAGATTGTCCAACCTTCCTTCCAAGGAGTGGCTTGTGGGTTTGAACCACCAGCTTTCTGGTTAGCAGTCAAGTGCCTTAGGCACTACACCACCAGAGCTCCTGAGGCACTTCTAGTATTTTATTTTAGTAGCTTGGTGTGATTGTTAAGCACTCAGCTGCTAACCTAAAGTTTGATTTTTGAACCCACCCAATGGTCTCTGCTTAGCAAGACCTGTCAATTTGCTCCCATAAAAATTACAGCCTAGAAAACACTATGGACAGTTGTACTCTGTCACATGGAGTTGCTGTGAGTTAATATGGATTTGTCAGCACTTAACAACAAAATCCCAGTGGAGGACATTGTACTGTGCAATAAATTTACCAACATCTTCAATAGCAAAACATGAAGAAAAGGCACATGAAAGGAAAATGAAGTTGGAAAAAATTGAATTTATTTTGCATGTTAGGTAGGATCTTTCTATATGAGTTTTAAATATGATACTAGCATAATCTTTGATAAAAGACTGCAACCTATAATCACAGGAGCATTTATACAATGTATGATACTGATTATTTCAATAGTTAATCCCAAATATCCCTATTATTGAGAAAACTCTGCAGTCATTTGTAAGGATTTTATGCTTTTGCAAAATAGGTTCTGTTTAAAAGCCAAGAAAAGCTGAAAGTGGCATTAGTTTTCCAGTGTTATTTGAACACTTTGGTTTCATTTACCAAAAAATAAATTGCTTCTGTCTAGTAAGTTATACATAAAAGATCTGAAGTGAGTGTGTATAAAAACTTTCAGTGCAATGTAAAATGCAGAGCTTCAAAGCTCTCCCTTCTGCAGGACATGAGACATCTGTGGAAAAAGATGATGTAGAAGGTCAATATCATCAGCCAGAACAAGGCTAGGATCTGATTGCTCCTATAAAAGTTTAAGTTGAAGCTGAAGAAAATAAAAACAAGTCAATGAGAGCCAAAATACAACCTTGAGTACATGCCACCAGAATTCAGAGATCATCTGAAAAATAGATTTGATGGATTGAACAACAATGAATGAAGACCAGACAAGTTGTTGGGTGACACTGGGATGTCATACATGGAGAAAGGAAAAGATCATTAAAAAGACAGAAAGGAAGAAAATAACAAAATAGATATCAGAAGAGACTCTGGAACTTGCTCTTGAACAGAGAGTAGCTAAAGTGAATTGAAGAAATGAAGTAAAAGAGTTGAACAGAAATATTTGAAGTGCAGTTCAAGAGGACAAAACATATGAAATGTGAAAAGATCTGGAGTTGAAAAATCAGAAAGGAAGAACATGCTTAGTATTTCTCAAGCAGAGAGAACTGAAGAAAAAAATCAAGCATTGATGGATTCTCTGGGCTAAATATTGAACAATGCAGGAAGAACCAAAAGAAAATTGGAGGAATACAGAGTCACTGTACCAAAAACAATTGGTTGATGTTCAGCCATTTTAGGAGGTAGCATATGATCAAGAACCAATGGTATTGCAGGAATAGGTCCAAGATGTACTAAGGAAGAGGTGAAAAAAATACAGGTCTAGAAATTGATGAAATAACCATCAACAAACTGATGAAGTGCTGGAAATGCTCAGTTATTTATGCCAAGGAATTTGGAAGAGAGCAGTCTGGCCAATTGCCTGGAAGAAATCCATATTTATTACCATTCCAAATGAAGGTGAACAAACAGAATGTAGAAATCATCAAACAATATCATTAATACCACACACAAGTAAAATTTTCCTGAAACTAATACAAAAATGGCTGCATCAGTACATCATCAATATGGAACTTCTAGAAATTCAAACCAGTTTCAGAAGATGACATGGGATGAGGGATATCGTTGCTGATGTCAGATGGATCTTGGCTGATAACAAAGAATAGCAGAAAAATGTTTACCTGTGTTTTATTGACTATACAAAGGCTTTTGATTGTGTAGATCATAAATTACAGAGAACATAAAGAATGGGAATTCCAGAGCACTTAATTGTGCTCATGAGGAACCTGTACATCGTCCAAGAGATGTCCCTCAACTACAACAAGGGTATACTGCATGGTTTAAAATCAGGAAAGGTGGGCATCAAGGTTGTATCTTTTCATCATACTTATTCAATCTGTATGCTGAAAAAATAATACAAGGAGTTGGACTCTATGGAAAAGGACACAGAATCAAGATGGAAGGAAGACTCATTAACAACCTGCAAAAAGCAGATGACACAGCTTTTCATGCTGAAAATGAAGAAGACATGAAGAACTTACTGATGGAGATAAAAGCCTCCAGCCTTCAGTATGGATTATACCTCAGTATAAAGAAAACTAAAATGCTCACAACTGCACCAATAAGCAACATGACAATAAGTAGAGAAAAGATTCCTTTCAGTGCTCAAAGATTTCATTTTACTTGGATGCACAATTAGCACCCATGGAAGCAGCAGTCAAGTAATCAAAGTACATAGTACATTAGCCAAATCTGCTGCAAAATAACTCTTGAAAGTGTTAGAGTAAAGGAGTTACTTTGAGACTAAAAACATCTGACCCAAGTCAAAGTATTTTTAATAGTTTCTTACACATGCGAGAGCTGGGTAGTGAGTAAGGAAGACCACAGAAGAGTTGAGGCATTTGAATTTTGATGCTGGAGAAGAATATTGAGTGCATCATGAAGTGCTAGAAGAAAGAATAAATCTCTCTTGGAACAAGTACAACCAGAATGCTCCTTAGATGAGAGAATGGCCAGACTTCTTCTCTCGTACATTGGTTATGTTTCCAGAAGGGACCAGTCCCTGGAGAAGTATATTATGCTGGCAAAGTAGAGAGTCAGCAAACAAGAAGAAGACACTGAATGAGACGATTGACAGTGGTAATGAGCTCAAGCACAGCAATGATTATGAGGATGTTGCAAGATTAGGCAGTGTTTTGTTTTGCTTTACATTGGGAACTATTAGTTGAAAGTGACTTGACTACAGCTAACAGCAATATATATACACATTGTTGTTGTTGTTATGTGCTGTCGAGTCATACATATACATATATACACACACGTACACACACACATATATATAAGAGACACACACACACATATGTACATATGTGTGTGTGCTTTAATATTCAAAGAATATTTTGCTTATAAAATGTATTTTGTTAACTTCAGCTAATTGTATATTTTTTAATTACTGAAATTGGATTTTACATAAGATAATTAGAAAATGTGTCCTACAAATAATACTGACATACTTTAATAAATAATATAATAAGAGAAAACATGAAATGAGTTGTCTTTCTTGTTACCTGACTTACTTTTAACTGAAAATTTCCCTAGTTTCTACAAGACATGAAATTTATCCTCTTTTTTATGAGAATTTTTTGAGTTTCTTAATAGGACATAATAATTTCCTGCAGGTTTTTTTTTTTTTTTCCTTTCAGTGCTCAAATAAGCAATTATTGCTTCAGTAATTTTATTTCATTATAAAATATCTGATGCATAATGAAATTGTGTGTGTTTTTTTTGGTTAATATCTTCTAATAATTTCAGGAGGAAAGGGGGTTCTATTTTGCATAACTCCTTTATGAGGCAATTATCTCTCTTTTCTCTTTCTACGAAATTTCCAGGAGGCCTCAGTTTGTATGATTTTGTATTTGTCTCTGGTTTTGCCATTCAAGATTCTCAGTCCTTTTGCTGTCTTGGGAACTCTGGTGGGGTAGTGCCTAAGACATTTGACTGCTAACAAGAAGGCTGGTGGTTCAAACCCATCAGCCACTCCTCGGAAGGAAGGTTGGACAATCTCCTTCCTTATTGATACCAACTCAGAAACCCAAGAAAGGGTCACTATGAGTCAGATCCAACTCCACAACAATGAGTTTGGTTTTGGTTTGGTTTCATTATCTTGAGAATTGATCTGAGTTAGGCAAAGCTTCCTTTTTCCCTTGAAGTTATTAGAAAGGGTGGGAAGCCATTCCTGGAAGAAAGGTTGGGCAATCTACTTCCCTAGTGATACCACCTCAGAAACCCACGGAGGGGTTGCTATGAGTCAGACCCAACAAAAAGACAGTGAGTTTTTTTTTTTTTTTTTTGTTGTTATTAGAAAAGATATTGTCATTCTCAGGTTGCTGGTAATAAGGTAGATGTTAGCACAGAATTCTGGTGGCCATTTTCCTAAAAGTAAGTCATTACAGAAGAAAGTAGAACTTACTTCTGTGGTTTTGTTCCTTTGGGTCTGAATCCAAGTGAAACAAGGATTTTCCATGCACGTGGCTATTACATTTTGTTTTACTTATTTTTCCTACATGTAACTTTATTTTAGTTTTTAAAATTTAAAGCAGAAAGTGCATTAGCTTACAACTACAAATGACATTGCTGTTCGGTGTCATTGAAACATCTTGACTCCTAATGACTTTATGTACAAAAGAAAGAAATATTGCCCAGTCCTGTGCCAGCCTTATGATCCCTGCTATACCTGAGCCCATTGTTGCAGCCACTGTCAGTCCATTTCATTGAGGGCCTCCCTTTTCTGTTGACCCTCCACTTTACCAAGCATGGTATCCTTCTCCAGAGAATGGTCCCTTCTGGCAACATGACCAAATAGCTGAGATAAAGTCTGTCCATTCTTGCTTCCAAGGAGTATTCCAGCTGCACTTCCTCCAGGACAGATTTGTTAGTTCTTTCAGCAGTCCATGATATTCTCAGTATTCTTGACCAACACCACAACTCAATGGTGTCAACTCTTCCTTTGTCTTCCTTACCCATTGTCCAGCTCTCACATGCATCTGATATGATTGAAAGTGTCATGGCTTGGGTTAGGTGCACCTTAGTCTTCAAGGAGATATCTTTGCTCTTCAGCACTTCAAAGAAGTTATTTACAGCATATTTGCCCAGTGCAATAAGTCATTTATTTTCTTGATTGCTGTTTCATTGGTGTTGATTGAAGAACCAAGTAATATGAAGTTTATAACAACTTCAATCTTTTCTCCATTTATCATGATTCTGTTTCTTGGTCCAGTTGTGATGATATTTGTTTTCTTTAGGTTGAGTTATAATCCATATTGCAGACTATAGTCTTAAGTGCTTCAAGTCATCTTCACTTTCAGGAAGCAAAGTGGTGTCATCTGCATATCTAAGGTTGTTAAGGAGCCTTCTTCTTCCAGTCCTGATGCCATGTTCTTCTTCATATAGTCCAGCTTCTCAGATTATTTGCTCAGCACACAGATTAAAAAAAGTATGGTAAAAGGACACAATCCTGACACAATCCCTTTTTGTTATTAAACCATGCAGTAGTTCCTTGTTCTGTTCAATCAACAGCCTCCTGGTCTGTGTACAGGTTCCTCATGAGTATGATGAAGTTTCTGTAATTACCATTCTTCTCAATGTTATCCATAATTTGTCACAATCCACACAATCGAATGTTTTTGCATAATCAATAAAACACAAGTAAACATCTTTCTCCTATTCTTTACTTTCAGCCAAGAACCATCTGACATCAGCTATGAGATTCCTTGTTCCACGTCCTTTTATGAATCTAGCTTTCATTTCTGAAAGTTCTCTGTCAGTATACTGCTGTAACCATTTTTGAATTATCTTCAGTAAGATTTTACTTGCCTGTGATATTAATGATATGGTTCTATAGTTTGCACATTCTGTGGGATCACCTTTTTTGGATTGGCACAAATATGGATCTTTTTAAGTCAGCTGGCCAGGCAGTTGTCTTGCAAATCTCTTGGCATAGCCAAGTGTGTGACTACAGTATGGCATCAGTTTGTTGAAAAATCTCAATGGGTATTCCATCAATTCCTGGAACCTCGTTCCTTGCTAACTTCCTTCAGTCATTTGTGTTTAATCTATTCTTTAGATGGTCTCTAAATTCAGGAGGAATAAAATCAAGGTCATATTTTGGCTCTCCTGGATTGGATTTAATTGTCTTCAGCTTCAGTTTAAACTTGCATATGAGCAGTTGATGGTCTGTCCCACAATCAGCTCCTGTCCTTGTTTTGGCTGAAGATATTGAAATTCTCAATTGCCTTGCCACACATGTAGTCAATCTAATACCTATTTACACTGTCTGGTGTAGTCCATGTATAGCCACTGTTTGTGTTGTTGAAAAACAGCATTTGCAATGAATTAATCATTGGTCTTGCAAAGTTCTATCATATGATATTCAGCTTTATTTCTATCACCAAGGACATATTTTCCAAATATGGGTGATTTTTTTGTTTCCAACTTTTGCATTCTAATCACCAGTGATAATCAACACATCTAGATTGTATGTTCAGTCAATTTCAGACTGTAGTAGTTGGTAAAAATCATCAATTTCCTCATCTTTGGCTTTTGGTGGTTGGTGCATAAGTTTGAATAATAGTAGTGTTAACTGGTCTTCCTTGTAGGTGTATGGATATTATCCTATCACTGACAGCATTATACTTCAGGATAGATCTTGATACATTCTTTGTGATGATGAATGCCATGCTATTCCTCTTCAATTTGTCATTCCTGGCATAGTAGATTGTATAATTTTCTGTTTTGGAATGGCCAAAACCTGTCCTTTTCAGCTCACTAATGTCTAGGATATTGATCTTTATGAGTTCCATTTCATTTTTGACAACTTCTAGTTTTCCTACTTTCATATACTTCATATATTCCATGTTCTGATTATTAATGGATGTTTGCAGCTGTTTCCGCTCATTGAGACATGCTACATCAGCAAATGGAGGTCCCAATACCCTTACTCTATTTACATCATTAAGGTCAGCTGTACTCTGAGGAGTCATATTTTGAGTGACTTCCAACCTGCTGAGATCATCTTCCAGCACTAAATCAGACAATGTTTCAGACCTATTCTTAAAGTTTTCCAGCAATGTGTCAGACAGTGTTTCACTGATATTCATAAGGTTTTCACTGGCCATTTATTTGAGAAGTGGCTTGCCTCTTCCTTCTTATGAGTCTGTCTTAGTCTGATGCTTTGCTGAAACCTGTCCACCATGGGTAACCCTGCTGGCATTTGAAACATCAGTGGCATAGCTTCCAACCTGACAGCAACATGCAAGCCACCACAATACAACAAACTGAGAGAAAAGTTTGTCCTCCTTATCTGTTCCAAATATCTCCACTCACTTCCTGGTCTCACCCAGCCATCCAACACCGACCTGCTGAACCTAGCTCTTTTACCTGTCCTGCTCCTAGGCTCTCCAAAAACACCTGCCCTCCACCTTGCATGGTGCCCGGCAAACCATATAATATATATATATATATATATATATATATATATATATATATATATA
>NW_006921704.1:9221908-9232665 GCF_000298275.1 Orycteropus afer afer | reverse complement strand
CTTATTGTTCTATGTTAGAGAAATACATTCAGTAACATTTTTATTGCTCTTTGAAGCTCCTTCTGTTTCATATAAATTTATGATTCATATTTATTTAAATTATTAAAGCACTATTGTGCTTACCTTAGTACAAAATAGTTATATAATATACCTGAAAGTCAATTGATTATATGAAAGTTAGATAAATTTATCAGAAATGATACCCCCTGCCCTACTCATCTCCTTCAGTTCATGCTGAAATAAACTCCCCCAAAATAAACAATTAATGTAAGGTTTTTCCTACTAAATTATATGTCTGTTGTGCAATTGGAGAGTTTATTCTCTACAAGTGTCAATCTTAATTTGTTTTCATTTATTTAAACTACAGAAAATGAAATGGTTATAAATTGCTTGAAACATGTTTGAAATGAGGCTCATTTTTCCAAAGTGCTCTTATATCTTAATTAGTTGATTCTGAGAATATTTCTATTTTCACTTTTTATTTGAATAGAGAAAAACGATTCATGATTACAAGTTTATTTTCTTTATTTTCCTTTAAAAATATGTATTTTTATCTATGATGAATACTAATAAATATAAAATACATAGACATCACCTTAATTGCATATTGAGAACAGAAATAACTCTGCTTTCATTTGTTACCTCCTATAATATGAATATATTAATGAAGTATCGATAATGGATATGACTGAGGAGTCAGAAACAACTGTATTCAGGGGATTTGGTTGATGTTGGGAGCTCTATTGCTGATAAAATGTATTTTTTTAACTTTATATCTGTGTATGTAATCAGATTTTACTTTCAGCCCCAATCGGAGAGGGGAAGTATTCATAACTTTTAACTTTATTTACTACAATAATGAAAATGCTCATTGGAAATAAGTATGCATCAAACTTTTATTTACTGAATTTCATTTTCTCAATCAAGTCAGGCAAAGAATGGTAATTAAAGTATTGCAAAATAAGTTAATTTAAAATAATAAATACATAACACTGTGGAAAAATCAAACAAAATCATATACATATTGTTAGAGAAAATGTTGTAGTTGTTATGTGCCATCAAGTCAGATCCGACTCATAGCAACCCCTCCTTGGGTTTCCAAGGAGTATCACTACAGAAGTAGGTAGCCCAACCTTCCTTCTGAAGAGTGAGTGGTGGGTTTGAACCTCCAACCTTCTGGTTAGCATTCAATGCCTTAGACTCTATGCCACCAGAATTCCTACATTATAAATTATCTATTTTGTGTACATTTTAAAAAGTTATTGTTGATAATTTCTTTATGATGCTACTACATTATCACCACTTGAAACTCTTAAGATACTTCATGCTGGTTCTTTTCATGATTCAATGTAGGCTCTTTAGACTGAAAATACAGGCACAGGTGACAATAGACTTTTTGTGCCTAATAAGAAAATCTCTTCCAGCTTGAGTGGCTGAAAGATTATGTTCAGTTGGATAACAAGTAGAAGTGGAGAAATTTATGTTTCATGGAAAAAATTATTATCTATAAGCATAGAAAAGTACCACTGAAAATTTTTTCTTGTCTTTGAATTTTCACAAAGCAATTTATAGATAAATCTGCCAATGAGAGAGGTTTTATTCTAATATTTTGGTAACAAACAGGTAATTTTCACTGAGTGGAATATACTACTTTAGATGTTTTAAGTGGAGTAGGAAATTTCAAAAAAAAATAAATGGCTACTTATCTTAGTCATATATCACTGTTGAATATTTCATTCCTAAGGATCCATTCTAACTATATTTTGCTTTTAAGCAACATTCTTTCAAGAATCTCTCATTAACAATTTAACTACTTCTTAAAACAATTTACTTTCCTGTCATAGAAAGTGAGATTAAAAAGGATATTTTAAATAGATGACAAGAGAATATCCATTTTTTAAACATTTAGTATAAAAATAAGTCATTGAAGTTGGGGTGAAAATTAAAAAAAAAAAAGAGCTTCAAATAATTGAAGACGACAATATGCTATATTAGGCATTAATATTACTAAGACTCCAGAAGCTTTTGATTTTCTAAGTAAAGGTTCTCAGTTTTCATTATTTGTACTAAATATTTGTACATACTAAGGAAAACAGAAGATATATTTAAATATACTCAGCGTTTTAATGATTGGTTTTAGTGGAGAGTTGCTGTTATGTGCCATGGAGTTGTCTCCGACTCATAGCAACCTTATGTACAACAGAATGAAGTACTACCCACTCCTATGCCAGCTTCACAATCCCTACTATATGTGAGCCCATTGCTGCAGCCATCGTGTCAATTCATCTTGTTCAGGGTCCTCCCATCTTTCATTGATCGTCCACTTTACCAAGTATGATATCCTTCTCCAGAGAATGGTGCCTTCTGATAACATGACCAAAGTAGGTGAGACGAAGTCTGGCCATTATCACTTCCCAGGAGCATTCCAGCTGCATTTCTTCCAGGACAGATTTGTTAGTTATTTTAGCAGTCCATGGTACTGTCACCATTCTGCATCAGCACCACAATTCAGAAGCATCAAGTGTTCTTCAGTCTTCCTTATTCATTGTCCAGCTCTCACATGCATATGAGGGTATTGAAAATACCAGGGCTGCGATTTGGTGTATCTTAATCTTCAAGGAGCTATCCTTGTTCTTCTGCACTTGAAACAGGTCTTTTACAATTTACCCAATGCAATAAGTCTTTTGATGTCTTGACTGCTGTTTCCATTGGTGTAAATTGTAGAACCAAGTATTATGAAGTCCATGACAATTTCAATCTTTTCTCCATTTATCATGATGCAGCTTATAGGTCCAGTTGTGAGGATTTTTGTGTTCTTTCTATTAACTCTAGAATACATACTCCAAATTCACTGCCATTGAGTCAATTGTGACTTATAGAGACCCCTCCTTGGGTTTCTGAGTCAGTATCTCTACAGAAGTAGATAGCCCAGTCTTTGTTATAATTGTAACATGAATATTAAATATTTTTCCTTGTTGCTGGGGTTTTAAAATTATTGTGAAATGAGAACTTAAATAAAAATATAATATTAAATTAAGGCTCATTGTGGTGTATTGATTTTATGTCATTATTGTCACATTTTATATTTCTTTCAGTGTAAGATATTCTGTAAACAGTTGTAAATTGGAATTTTAATATTTTACAACTTTGGGAAAGTTATTTACCATTCCAAAGCTGAAGTTTCATCATATACAATATGGAGATAATAACAGAACTGACAACATAGAGGTATGGTAAATATTATGAAAAAAATGAAATAATAACACAATATATGGGACACAAAATAAGTACTTGTTGGTTGGGCAATCCTACTTCCATAGTGATACTGCCTCGGAAACCCAAGGAGGGGTCGCTATGAGTCGGGGCCAACTCGACAGCACATAACAACAACAATAACATGTGTTATGGGGAGGCCTAACTTGATTATTCTTCATAAAATTGTAGCTCCCTCCAATCATTTTCCCCACCAATCTTAATAAAAAGATAAATAAAATAGCCTGATGTATAGACCCTATTTTTGGAGAAAGATTATAAAAAAAAGAGAAGCTAAGAGGCTGAGTTTGGGCCAATTTTTACCTTTGAGTCAACATTTTTCAAAGAAAAACATGTAATTGAGATCATTAGAAACTGAGTGGAGGGAACAAAATTAACTGATAGAAACTGAAAAAGATTTCACGACCTAATAAACAACCAGAAAATTCTAAAGAGAAATAGCTTGAGATTACTCTCCTGACTCAATTAAAAATATCTTTCTGTAGATTTGTTCTTGCCTGAAGCAAAAGAAAACCACATTCAGATATTCACATTATTATATAGTTTTTAAATATATAATGTCAGCATGCAATTAGATGTAATCAAACACATAAAATAATCTTGACTTAAAAACAACAAAAAATACACAAGACAAGACTCACAAGATAAACAGTATTGGATTTATCAGCTGTGATATTTTAAATAACTATGATTAATGTTGAAGGCATCAAATAATAAGATTTGGAATTCTATCAGGAATCTAAGTATGATAACAAAATGAACAAATGAAAATTCTAGAAAAAAAATGCAATAACTAAAATTAAAGTCTCAATGGATATGATTAATAGCAGAATAGACATAGCTGAAAAATAAAATAGTGGACTTGATAATAGAGCCAATGCTGCCTCAATATTGAGATATGGAAAGATAAAGTGTAATGAAAAAAGGCTGAAAAGGGGTATATGAGCAATGGCTAAGAATTTCCATAAACTACTAAAGAATCCACACCTTTAAGCAGTGCTACTGAGAGAAGAAAGGGTATGATAGACAATGCAGACACATAGGATTAGTGATCTTATCTAACACTTAAGCTTTACAACGAATTTTCAGGGTGCAAGCTCAGATGAGGTTAAAAGTGACTAGAGACAGGTTCTTTGCTCTAATAGCAGAAATGTGCTTCCTTTCCTGGAATGAGCAATGTGTAACTAAGGTAAATGGATATAGTTTCACTTCACCTAGTAGCAAATGATTAGTGCATAGATATCTTCATTGATAACACAGGTTATTGTGACATTTTCCGAGAGTTAAGCCTAATAAACTCACAAATTTTAGGTTTATTTACTCTTCACAATTGTTAATCATAAACATTCTGTTAAGAAGTTTCCACAAGTAAGGAGCTTCCTCCTAGGAAACATCTCCTTTTCACACATATTTCAGATATTTTTGATAATTCATTTTTTAAAATAATTTCTTCTACATTTGATATAAAAGCATAATAAGACCATTAAAAGCCTGGTAAACACTGTAATTTGCTTTGCAAAAAAAGGAGTAGGAATTATTTCTTCAAATCATATTTTCAGTATGTACTTTCGTAACTTTATCAATATTCTTTTACTAGCTCAGTTACTCTTTATTTTCCTGTATCAGATATGGTTCTCCAGAGAAACAGGAAAGTAGGAGATAGAATATAGAAAGAAAGATGAGAAGATTTATTTCATGGAAACTGGCTTATGTAATTTTGGGGGGCTAACAAGTCCAATCACTATTCATGTGTCTGTCATACTGTGATGCTTTGCACATCGCTGTGATAAGGGAAGCCATGTGTGGTGGTTAAGGTTGTATTTCAACTTGGCTGGGCCAGTTTGAGTGTCTGGCCAGCTGGATGTTTTTATTCCCCATGGTGAGATTGGTAATTAACTCCACGGTGGAATCTGCTGAAGCAGCTGAGTAGCTGCTTTAGGTATGTAGGCTGTTTCCAAGCAACTTTGAGGAAGGTCTACAGCTGATGGCACTCTTGAACCCTGCATGTAACCAAGTCATTGTTCAGCAGCCTGCCACATTGCCCTGATGATCATGGGGACTTTTAATGGACTTGAATTAATGGCCCATCATGTGATTTGATAATATCAGGACTGTGCCTTTTCACTTGTCAACCTTGACCAGTCAACCTCAGCCAGCAGCTGCCTGAGTGAAGAGATGCCTCTAGCTTCAGTGGGCCAAGAGCAACAGGCAGAGCTGAAGCCCAAGGTTGAGGGGCTTTCACCCAGCCCCGAGAGCCTAGCACCTGAAACTCGGACTTCTTACCTCCAAAATTGTAAGAGGAAAAATCTCTTGCTTCTTCAAACCACACATTTGTGGTGTATTCCTGTCAGAGCAACACTAGGTAAACAAAACATCATGCCACTGGTTTTCCAATAACAGCAAGATCACTCATGGTGGATAGGTTTCAGCAGATCTTACAGACTAAGACACACAAAGGTAAAGGACATGGCAGTCCACTTCTGAAAAAAATGTTCACTGAAAACCTTAAGAATAACAATGGAACATTGTGTGATACAGTGCCACAAAATGTGTAGCTCAGTCTGGAAGGCACTCAAAATATGTCTGGGGAAGACATGTTCCCTCAAAGTAGATTTGATCTTAGTAACGTAGATAGAGTAAAACTTTCTGGATCTTCATTTGCTGATGTGACACAACTCAAAATAAGAAGAAACAGTTGCAAATATCCATTAATAATCAGAACATGGAATGTACAAAGTATAAACCTAGGAAAATTGGAAGTTGTCAAAGATGAAATGGAACACATAAAGATCACTATGCATTAGTGAGCTGAAATGAACTGATATTGGCCATTTTGAAACTGACAATCATATGGTCTACTCTGCCAGAAAAGCCAAATTGAAGAGGAGTGGAGTCACTTTAATCATCAAAAAGAATATTTCAAGATCAATTCTGAAGTGCATTGCTGTCAGTGATAGGATTATATCCATTCACCTACAAAGAAGACTAGTTAATATGATTATGACTCAAATGTACACAACAACCACTAAAGGAAAAAATGAAGAAATGGATGATTTTTACCAACTGCATTCTGAAATTGACCAAATATGCACTCAAGCTATATTGATAATTACTGGTTATTGGAATCCAAAACTAAGAAACAAAGAAGAAGCACTGGTAGTGGAAAAATATGGTCTTGGTAAGTGACATGCCTCTGGAGACTACATGATAGAATTTTCCAAAACTAATGATTATTCCTTGCAAATAACTTTTGTTTCCAACAACAAAAATACTGGCTATACCTGTGGAGCTCACAGATGGAATACAGATTAATTGAATAGACTACATCTGTGGGAAGAAAGACAGGGGAAGCTGAGTATTGTCAACCAGAACGAGGCCAGTGGTTGACTGTGAAACAGACCACCAATTGCTCATATGCAATTTTAAATTAAAGCTGAAGAAAATTAAAACAAGTTCTTGAGAAACAAAATACAACCTTGATTATAACCCACCTACATTTAGAGACCATCTGAATAATAGATTTGGCACTTTGGACACCAGTGACCAAGGACCAGGAGAGTTATGGGATGACATCAAGTGTATTACAAAAAAAGAAAACAAAAAGGTCACTAAAAAGTCAAGAAAGAAAGAAAAGACCACAATGGGTTTCAGAAGAGTCTCTGAAACTTGCCCTCGAATGGAGAGTACCAAGAGCGAATTTAAGAAATGATGAAGTAAAAGAGATGAACACATTTCAAAGAGAAGCTCAAGAAGACAAGTAAAGTATTATAATGAAATGTACAAGATGTGGAATTAGAAGACCAAAAGAGAAGAACATATTCAACATTTCTCAACTTGAAAGAAATGAAAAAAAATTCAAGCCTTGACTTGCAATATTGAAGGTTCTATGGACAAAATTTTGAGTGATGCAAGAAGCATCAGAAGATAGATGGAACACAGAGTCATCTACCAAAAAGAATTGGTTAACATTCAACCATTCAGAGGTAGCATATGAGCATATGATCAAGAACAGATGGCATTGGAGGATTCAAAATGGAATCTCGTCAGTAAGCACACACCATTTTCCTATAGCATCTTAGTGCTTGAAAAACTAGGTATAGCAGTTTGAATTAGGGATTTTGGTACTCTGAACAGCTCACTGAATCAGAGTGCACAAAACATAGAAGAGCAGAATTAGAGGAAAGGCACAGGGAGATTATTTAGGAAAGGCCTATTTGGTGGAGGCAGATGGGCAGCTGAGAGAGGCCATTGGAAATTCCCCTGGGGCAGTCACTGACTGGCGGGCAAGGGCAGCCACCTGAAATCTCCACGAGCCAAGAAAGAAGACACCCTATATCAGAATACCAGCAATCACACCAACATCTCAGCAAAGAGCCCCAAGAATTTGCCGCCAGCACCTGATTTTATTGGTAACTTGGGTCACCTAAGTGCATACGGGTGTGCGTAGCACCACTGAAACTCAAGCGGAGAGCTCACTGGTGCTCCAGGAGGGTGAGCTTGCTCCCCCCTCAGTAGGTCACTGAGTGAGCTTGGGTCAGCCTGGGAGACATTGAGAGGTCTGTGCTTGTATTTGTCACTGATATTGGGACCACAGTTTACTAGCATGTACTCTCCAGACTCCAGCATAGCTGAAATCGTGTGCATCTTTGGTGCTGCAGGTGGGCAGTATCACAGTCACACTCCCGAGCCATTCTCAGTCTGGGGGGATTGCGCCAGTGCCACAGGCAGACAGGGCGAGGAGAGAGAGGAAGCCGCGGCTGAGTGCGGTCCTGAGAATTTGCCTTGGATTGGCTTTTTGGCACCAAAGGGCCTCGGAAGTGGGGTCTTTGAGTGTGCCTGAGCCTGGTGGAAAGTGGTGACTCCCTAACAACAGGAATCTTTCCTGAGATTGAGCCACAGACTTGTAAATATGTCATCAATAACAGCCCATGCAAAGCCCTAGGAACAGACCCTAGCAACACCAAGCTTTTCTTCTTCTGCTCCCACCTTCTCCACCAATAACTTCACTCATTCAATAGAAGAAACCCTATTCAGCTAGTCACCATAAAACCTCTTGCTTTGAACTCTAAACCCTCTTTACAACAAACAGAAACACATATGCACATTCCACACAGTGACACCACCATCACAAAGAAAACCACAAAGCAACCCAACATACCTGAATCAATAATAAAATAAAATGCACCAGCTTCACCTTTTCAAAATATTAAACCATAAAACCAAGACAAAACAAATCAACACATAACCAGCAGCTAAAGACAACCTCAAAATGTCTAGGAAACAACAGACAACCTCAAATCAAGCAAAAAAACAGGACAAGGCATTAGAAACAAAACCACAAACAAAGATCTCATTATACATGGAGGAAGAGGAGGCAATAGAATTATCTGAGAAAGAATTTAGAAGATATGTTTATAGAGCTATACAAAAGCCTAAGGATACCCCAAACAGAAACAAGGAGAACACAGACAGTTCCCTGGAGGAACTCAGGAAAATCATTGAGGAACAGAATATTAAGATCAATGCACAATCAGAACTCATACAAAAACAGCAGTTCAAAATGCAGAAAATGTCTATTGAAATGCAAACCATGAACACCAAAATGACAGAACTACACAACACAGTAGAAGCTCAAAAGAGCAGATTAGAAATGGCTGAAGAAAGCATATGCCAACTAGAAGACAAATCGCTGCACACTAGCCTGTATGAAGAAAAATCAGAAGAAAGATTTAAGAGAAATGAAGAGAGCCTAAGAATTATATGCAATGACATGAGACGAAATGATATAAGACTCATTGGAATTCTAGAACAAGAAGAGGGGAAAAAGACCACTGAGAAAACTGTGGAAGACCTACTAGCAGAAAACTTCCTCCATATCATGAAGGAAGAAAAGATATTTATCCAAGAAGCTCATAGAACCCCATACAAGATTGACCCCAAAAGAAAGACACTGAGGCATATTATAATCAAACTTTCCAAAACCAAATACAAAGAAAGCATTTTGAGAGCTGCCCAGGAATAAAAGAAATATTATTTATAATAATCAAACAGTTAGGCTGAGCTCTGATTACTCAGCAGAAACCATGCAAGCAAGAAAGCATTGGGATGGCATATATAAAACTGTGAAGGGAAAAAACTTCCAACCAAGAATCCTATATCCAGCTGAATTATCCATAAAATATGAGGGCAAAATCAAGGCATTCTTTCTCAGAAAAACAGAAATTAAGAGACTTTGTGAAAACCAGACCAACCCTACAAGAAATGCTTAAGGAAGACCTACCAATAGAGAACCCACAACAGAGATCAGCAAAATCAGGATATGTGACATCAACTCTAAAACCAAATCAGAAATAGATACTCATAATAAGATCATAAAACATTCTACCCTAAAAACCAAGGAACTCAAGCAGCACACAACAACAGCAGTTAAACTATCAGGGGGAATATTACTTCTAGGTATAGACCCTCAAATGGAGAGGAAAACAGGACAATTAGCAGCACACACTGTTCTAAAAATAGAGAGACAAGAATATACTCCAAGGTAACCACAGAGAAGAGTAACAATTCTAAGCAAATCCAGAAGGAAGGAAAGCATATGAGCTTAATAAACACAAAACTGACTATAAAGAAGAAAAGGGAGAAAGCAATAGCCAACAAACTGAACTCCTCACAGAAATATACACGGACTAAGGAATCACCAATGACACAACAAAAAACCACAATAGAATGACACCAATCAATTTGTATTGTACCTATCACTAATTACACTCAATGTCAATGTACTAAATGCACCTATCAAGAGAAAGAGAGTGGCAGACTGGATAAGAAAATAAGACCCATCGATATGCTGCCTACAAGAGACACACCTCAGACACAAAGATAAAAACAAATTAAGAGTTAAAGGATGGAAAAGAATATACCAAACCAATGGAAACCAAAAAAAAGGGAGAGGTAGCAATTATGATTTCTGATAAAATAGACCTTAAGATGAAAAGTATCTTAAGAGACAAGGATGGGCATTATATGATGCTGAAAAGGGTCAATCAACAAAGAAGAGGTTACAATAATAAACATTTATGCACCCAATGAAAATGTTCCAAAATATGTGAAGCAAATATTAACTGAATTAAAAAGAATGATAGACAACTCTATATTAATAGTGGGGGATTTTAACACATCACTTTCAAGGAGAGATAGGTCAACAGGAAAGAAGGTCAGCAAAGATACAGAAGAACTTAACAACACAATCAACCAACTGGAACTCATAGACATATAGAGTACTTCACTCAACTAAAACATAATTCACATTCTTTTCCAATGCACATGGATCCTTCTCCTGAACAGACCGTATGCTAGGACATAAAACAAGCCTCACAAAATTCAAAAGCATTGAAATACTGCAAAGCATTGTCTCTGACCACAATGCTATAAAACTAGAAATTAATAATAGGAAGAGCAAGGAAAAAGCATCAAACATATGGAAG
>NW_006921704.1:9214493-9221231 GCF_000298275.1 Orycteropus afer afer | reverse complement strand
AAAAGCCCTGGCCCTGATGGCTTCACTGAAGATTTCTATCAAATATTCAGAGAAGAGTTGACACCTATACTACTCAAGCTATTCCAGAACATAGAAAAAGATGGAGTACTCCCAAACTCATTTTATGAAGCAAGCATAATACTAATACCAAAACCAGGGAAAGACAACACTAGAAATGAAAACTACAGACCAATATCACTCATGAGCATAGATGCAAAAATATTTAACAAAATCCTGGCCAACAGAATCCAACAACATATCAAAAAATTAATACATCCGGACCAAGTGGGATTCATACCAGGTTTGCAGGGGTGGTTCAACATCAGAAAATCAGCAGTGTTATCCACCATATAAACAAAACAAAGGAAAAGGAAGATATGATTATATCAATTGATGCAGAAAAGGCACTTGATAAAATCCAACATCCATTCCTGTTTAAAACTCTAAGCAAAATAGGGATAGAAGGGAAATTCCTCAACATAATATAGGGTATATATGCAAAGCCAATTGCCAACTGCATTATTAATGGAAAAAGACTCAAGGCATTCCCCTTACGAACAGGAACCAGACAGGTATGCCCTCTATCACCACTTCTATTTAACATTGTATTGGAAGTCCTGGCCAGGGAAATAAGGTAAGAAAGAGAAATAAAAGGCATACATATTGGAAAAGAGGAATTAAAACTATCTCTATTTGCAGATGATATGATCCTATACATAGAAAACCCTAGGTACTCAATAAAAAGACTACTGGAACTAATAGGTTCAGCAAAGTGGCAGGATACAAGATCAACATACAAAAATCAGTTGGCTTTCTTTACACCAGCAAAGACTCCTCTGATAAAGAAATAAGGGAAACCATACCATTCACTATAGCTACAAAAAAGGTAAAATATCTAGGAATAAACCTCACCGGAGACACAAAAACCTATACAGAGGAAACTACAAAACACTGCTACAAGAGACAACAAGGGCACTACATAAATGGAAGAACCTGCCTTGTTCATGGATAGGTAGACTAAACATTGTGAAAACGTCAATACTACCTAAAGCAATCTATACATTTAATGCAATCCTGATCCAGATTTTAACAAAATTTTTTAAGGACATGGAAAAACTAATTACTACTTTCATATGGAAAGGAAAGAAACCTAGAATAAGCAGAGCACTTCTCAAGAAGAAAAACAAAATGGGAGGTCTCATACTCTCAGATCTTAAGAACTGCTATGTAGCCATAATAGTCAAAACAGCATGGTATTGGTACAATGATAGACAGATAGACCAATGGCATAGAATCAAAAATCTATCTTGTCTAGGACCTTACACTTTTTTGTTGACCCTCTACTTTACCGAGCATGAAATGTTTCTTCAGGGAATGATTCCTTCTCACCACATGACCAAAGTAGGTGAGATGGAATCTGTCCATTCTCACTTTCAAGGAGCATTCTGGCTGCACTTTTCCAGGACAGAATTGTTCATTCTTCTGGCAGGCCATTGCCCTTTCAGTATTCTTTGCCAACACCACAACTCGAAAACATCAACTCTTCTTTGGTCTTTCTTATTGTTTGTCCAGCGTTCACATGCTTATAAGGCAATTGAAAATACTATGGCTTACATTAGGCACAACTTAGTCTTTAAGAGACATCTTTGCTCCTCAGTACTTTAAAGAGGCCTTTTGCAGAAGATTTTCCCAGTGCAATATGTTGCCTGATTTCTTGACTGCTGCTTCCATTGGTGTTGACTGTGGGTCCAGGTAATATGAAATCTTCAGTAACTTCAATCTTTTCTCCATTTATCATGATACTGCTTGGTCTGATTGTGAAGATTTTCATTTTCTTTAGATGAGATGTAATCATCCTGAAGACTGCAGTTTTCAATCTTCATCAGTAAGTGATTCAAGCCATTTTAACTTTCAACAAGCAAGGTTGTGTCATCTGCATATTGCAGGTTGTTAATGATTCTTTTTCCAATCCTGATGCTGCATTGTTATTCACATAGTCCAGATTCTTGGATTATTTACTCAACATACAGATTGAATAAGTATGGTGAAAATATGCAACGCTGACATACTTCCTTCCTAACTTTAAACCATGCAGTATACCCTTGTTCTGTTTGAATGACAGCCCCCTGGTCTATGTACAGGTTCCTCATGAGCACAATTAAGTGTTCTGGAATTCCCTTTCTTCTCAAGATTATCCATAATTTGTTATGTTCCACTCAGTCGAATACATTTGCATGCTCAATAAAACACAAATAAACATCTCTCTGGTATTCTTTGCTTTCAGCCAAGATCTATCTGACATCAGCAATGATATCCCATGTTCCACATCCTCTTCTGAATCCAGCTTGCATTTCTGGAAGTTCTCTGTCAATATACTGCTGCAAAATTTTTTTTAATTCTACAGCAAGATTTTACTTGTGTGTGATATTAATGATACTGTTTGATAAGTTCCTCATTCTGTTGAATCACCTTTCTTTGGAATGGGTACAAAGAAGGAACTCTTCCAGTCATTTGACAAGGTAGCTGTCTTCCAAATTTCTTAACATAGAGGAGTAAGTGTCTCAAGGACATCATCTGTTTCTTGAAGCAGCTCATTGAGTTTTCCATCATTCCCTGGAGACTTGTTTTTTTCACAAATTCTTTAGTGATGCTTCAACTTCTTCCTTTAATACCATTGGTTCTTAATCATATGTCACCTCCTGGAGTAGATGAACATCTACCAATTCTTTTTGTTACACTGAATCTGTGCATTCCTTCCATCTACTTTTGATATTTTCTGCATCACTTAATATTTTGCCCATAGAATCTTTCAATATTGCATCTCAAGGCTTGAGATTCTTCAATTCTTTCAGCTTGAAAAATGCCAAATGTGTTCTTCCCTTTTGGTTTTCTAACCCTAAGTTGCACATTTCATTATAGTAATTGACTGTCTTCTCGAGCTGCTCTTTGAAATCTTGTGTTCAACTCTTACCTTGTCATTTCTTCCATTTACTTTAGCTACTCTCCATTCAAGAGCTAGTTTCAGAGTCTCTTCGGACATCATTTTGCTTTTTTATTCTTTTCTTGTCTTTTAAATGACCTTTTCTTTCTTTATAAATGATGTTCTTGATGGCATCTCACAATTTGTCTGATTTTTGGTCATTAGTGTTCAATGCACTAAATTTACTCCTTAGATAGTCCCTAAATTCAGGTGGGATATAATCAAGGTCATAATGTGGCTCTTGTGGTCTTGTTTTAATTGTCTTCAGCTTCAACTTGAACTTGTATATAAGCAGCAGATGGTCCTTTCCACAGTCAACTCTTAGCCTTGTTTGGCTGAAGATACTGAACTTCTCCAATGCCTGTTTCTCCAGATGTAGTTGATTTGATTCTTGTGTATTTCATCTGGCAAAGTCCATGTATATAGCTTCTGTTTATGTTTTTTGAAAAAAGGTATTTGCATTGAATAATTTGTTGGTTTTGAAAAATTCTATCATGCAATCTCTAGTGTCACTTATATCACCAAGGCCAAATTTTCAAACTAGTGGTGATTCTTCCCTGTTTCCAAATTTTGCATTCCAATCACCAGCAAAAATCAATTTCAGACTGCTGAATATGGTAAAAATCTTCAATTTCGTCATCTTTTGCTTTAATGGCTGATGTGTAAACCTGAATAATAGTTGTATAAACTGGTCTTTCTTGTACGCGTACAGATATTATCCTATCACTGACATCTTTGTACTTCGGTATAGATCTTTAACCTTTTTTTGTGATGATGTGTGTCACACTATTCCTCTTCAATTTCTTTGATGGTATAGTAGATCATATGGTTGTCTGATTCAAAATGGCCAAAACTTGTCCATTTCAGCTCATTAATGCCTAGAATACCAATCTTTATGAGTTCCTTTTCATTTTTGACAACTGCCAATTTTCCTAGATTCATACTTCATACATTCCATGTTCTGATTATTAATGGATGTTTTCAGATGTGTAATCACATTTTAGTCATGCCACATCAGCAAATAGAGGTCCTGAAAGCTTTACTCCATCCACATCATTAACATTGATTCTAGTTTGACTATGAAGCTCTTCCTCAATTGTATTTTGCGTGCTTTCTGACTTGAGGGGCTCATCTTTGGTGCTATATCAGACAATGTTTCAGGACAGTTCATAAAGTTTTCTAGTAATATATCAGACAGTGTTTCACAGCTATTCATAAGGTTTCCACTGGCCAATTCTTTGAGAAGTGGATGACCCCTTTCTTCTTCCCAGTCTTTCTTAGTCTAGAATTTCCAATTAAACCACTGAAACATGTCTTCCATGGGTGATTTTGCTGGTGTTTGAAATACTCTGGTGTAGCCTCCAGCCTCACAGCAACACACAAGCCACCATAGTATAAGTTGACAGATGGGTGGTGGAATAATGATAGGGCATCAGTGAAATGTTGCAAAATATCAAATAATCTAACATAGGTGCTATTGGAGTCTGTATGACAGGGTACGGACTGAAAACACATTTGAATACATGAGTTAAAAAATTTGTAAATTTGATGAAAATTAAGTACCCCAAATTGTTACAATTTTAATGAATGCTAAACAGAGGAAAAACTATCAAAAACAAACAAAGAACAACTGGCACATAATGTGAAATTATTGGAAATCAAAGATGAAGAAGAAAATTGTTAAAATCAGTTAAAAAAAAATCCAACTGAATTAAAAGAAAGAGGACTTTTTGCTCAAAAAATATTCAGACTGGAGCAAAAGGAGTGATATTTTTAATGTGGTGATAGGGACACATTAAAAACACCACAGAGCTATTGAGAGATTGTTGGCCAACCTAGAATTTCTATTTAAACCAAAATTCCTTTTCTTAAATAAAAAGAGGGAAAAAAAGGACTTATTTAGGAAATGGAAATCTGAAGTGAAACAATTAATTGCCAGCATAACTGTGCTATAATATTGAAGGGACGCTTACCCCAGCCCCGGCAAAATAAAAAGAATGCCAGATCAAAATTTCAAAATTGTAGGTGAGTATAAAATACATGTTTCACATGTTTTATTATTCTTAAAGGACAAAAAAAAAAAAAAAAAGAGAGAGAGAGAGAAAAACTCGTATCATGCTAAGATCATAAATCTACTGTTGAAGATCACACTCATTGTTCAATATGTGATCTTTCTTTTCTAGTTAGTCATGCAACCATTGATACCTAGACTAAACAAAAGACCACCTAGAATAAAGAACACATTAATGTGCTTGCTTTG
The DNA here is from genome assembly GCF_000298275.1 of Orycteropus afer afer. Classification (NCBI taxonomy): domain Eukaryota; kingdom Metazoa; phylum Chordata; class Mammalia; order Tubulidentata; family Orycteropodidae; genus Orycteropus; species Orycteropus afer. The sequence continues at coordinate 9,215,991 of NW_006921704.1, read as the reverse complement.
AATTTAGGTGTAGTCCAGTGACTTATCTTTGGCTAATATAATGTAAGTGGAAATACTAAAAAAAAACACAAATAAAAAAACCCTACACCATGGAATAAATTTTGTCTCATAGTGACCCTATAGGACATACTAGAACTACCTCATGGAGCAACTGGTGGTTTCAAACCACCAACATTTAAATTAGAAGCCAAGTGCTTTACGACTATGCCACAGAGACTTGCGTGTAAATGGGAGCACAGTAGGCCCTCCATGTCTATGGGTCCCATATCTGTAGACTCAGCCTGCCACAGACTGAAATATTAGGTTCAGTAGGGGAAAAAATTAAATGTTCAAAGCAATCCCCCAAAGGCTAAAAGGATGTATAAAGTGATATTTTCATAGTATTTACATTGTATTAGATATTACAAGTATCTAGAGATTTAAAGTAAATGGGAGGATGTGCCTACCTTATATGTAAATATTGTGCCATTTTATATAAGGGACTTGAACATCTGTGGATTTTGGTATCTGTGAAGTGTCCTAGAACCAATCTTCTGCATGTAAGGAAGGAGGACTATAGTATGTATAAATCGAGTGACAGGACATACTCTGCTTCTACTCCCTTTTGACTGTAATGTAAATCCAATTTTTGGAACTCCAGAAGACATTTAAGGTCATGAGGTCACTTTGGACATGAAACTCAAGCAGAAAGATAGAAAGAATCTGAGTCCTTTGCATCATAGAACATTATCTCTTACAAGAGTTGACCAGGTTGAATTCTTGATCATGACAGAGAATTCCTACCAATATTCTTATTTTAGAATTGCCTGCTACTCATAGCTGAGTCTAATTTTAATAAGATGAGCATTCTCAAATACTTTTAATAGCTGTGATTGTCCAACTTTTTAGCCCGTTTTGGTACATCACAATATGACCTTTATCTAATTTTCAAACCTCATCTTACACTGCTTTCTCTCTTGAAATTAAACTGGCTTGATTATTTGGGTATACACATGTGTGTGTGCATGTGTGTGTGTGTGTGTGTGTGCATGCCCATGAGTACATATTTTCTCCAATGTATCCCATTAATTCACTGCTTAGTAGCTGCTCTTCTTTTTTTCTCACAAAAGTCCAAATACCAGTGATTAACTACATCAATCTCTCAAACTCAAAAAAAAAAAACTAAACTCTGCCATTGAATTGATTCTGACCCATTGGGTTTCCAAAGCTGTAAATCTTTATGGGACAGACTGCCTCATCTTTCTTCCATGGAATAGGTGGTAAGTTTAAAACACCAAATTTTGGTTAGCAGCCAAATGCATTAACCACTATACCACCAGAGCTCCTTTTACATAGGACTTAGATCCATCAATCTCTAATCATCCACAATCTCTTTTGAACAGCATAAGTGATCTCTTTTCTTTAATTCATTGTAGATACCTATCTGTGGACCTATTAAAATATTACCATGTATTGCTTTAAATACAATTATTAAGGGATTCCATTTTCTACTTCCAGT
>NW_006921704.1:9202718-9214393 GCF_000298275.1 Orycteropus afer afer | reverse complement strand
ATATATATATATATATACATACACACACATATGTGACACATTAGATACTGATACAAGAATCATTTCACAATAACACTCTAAAAATTTTAATTAATATGTATCGAGCAACTGAATTCTCAGAACTATTTATCTTTTCAGTATTGATTATTTGCTTGCTTTCTCACTATTTATGGTTAATAGCATAAAATGTTTTGTATTTGCCTTACATTTTGACAGGGCAATATTCACTGAATTAACTCTGACTATAACTTATTTGAATAACCTCAAACCCACCAGCCACTCCTCAGAAGGAAGTTTGGGCAATCTATTTCCATAGTGATACCTCCTCCCAAATCCAAGGAATGGTCACTATGAGTCCAGTCTGACTCAACAGCACATAAAAACAACTTCTTTTCATTGGTAGAATGTTGTAAATTGACTTTATTTTTTGATGCTGCTTAGTGTCATTGCTTACTCAAGATAAAATGTGCTATTTATATTTTATCCCAAATCATTATTCTATTACTGTATGTTTCCATTTACAACATTAGTAAATGTTGAGCAAAAGGTCAACAATTTGTTAAGAGAAAAGATGAGAAGATAAGGAGACACGGAAACTAGACGACTTAAGCAACAAACAACACAATTAAAGAAACTGAAATGTAACTAATGTCAGTGATAAATTTTGTAGAAACTGTCAAATGGAAACTTTCTGTGTAAACTCTCACTAAAAACTCAAGAAAATATCATTTTAAAACATGTAGGGCATAGACAGTGTTGAGTAGTTGGTATTAAGGTGAATTCTGGAGAAAGACTGAAAAACCAAACTAAACCCACTGCCGCGGAGTCAGGTCTTACTCATAAGAACCTCTCCTTGGGTTTCCCAGGCGATATCACTGCAGAAGTAGATGGCCCAACCTTCCTTCCAAGGAGCGGCTGGTAGGTTTCAACCACCAGCCTTCTGGTTAGCAGTCACTATGCCACCAGAGCTCCTGGAGAAAGACTATATGGGTTCAAATCTTTATTCTACAATCTCTTATCTATTTAAGTTCTGTAACCTCTTCTGGCTTAATGTTTTCATTCCAAAAACTCAGAAGATAGTAAGAACAACTGAAATATGTAAGTATGGTTACAAATGTGCACATGTATTCATAGAAGTATATATGTGTGTGTATATGTGGGCATATTTAGATGTATCTATATGCAAGTACATATATAAGCATATGTATCCACATATATTCAAAAAAAAAAAAAAACTGCCGTTGAGTTGGATCTGACACATAGAGCTTGGGTTTCTGAGGCAGTTGTTGTTGTTGTTGTTGTTATGTGCTGTCAAGTAGGCCCCGACTCATAGCGACCCCTCCTTGGGTTTCCGAGGCAGTATCACTACGGAAGTAGGATTGCCCAACCTTCCTTTCGAGGAGTGGCTGGTGGGTTTAAAACTGCAACCTTCTGGTTAGCAGTCAAATGTCTTAAACACTATGCCACCAGGGCTCTCTATATATTAATATAGAGAATAAAATACATGGGGACACAAACATGGATATTTCTTAGACCTAATCAAATCCATCATGAGATTGGTTTATGGTGTCTGAAGGTTTAGGGCAATCCAGTGTGTAAATTTATGTTCTACATGCCAGTTTGGTGAGCAGTGTCTGGTTACTTAAAAGCTTGGAGCACACACTAAGATACAACTATGGGTCTTTGTGCATCTGGAGTGAAAGAGAAAAAGGAAATTAAAGCCTAAGAGAAAAAATTTGTCTACAGGACTAATTGTCTACACAAACAGCTACCTCCCATGAGACCAGAACTAAATAGTGCCCAGCTACCTTTACCAACTGTTCTTATCAGGAGCACAATTTATGGATTTGATAGAATAGGAACAAAATATGGAACAGAACTCAAATTCTTAAAAATTGCAAACTCCCCAAGGTAATCATCCTGAGATACTCTAAACCTTGAACCGGAACTATTCCATGAGGTCATCTTTTAGCTAAATAACAAATTGGCTCTTAAAATAAACAATATCACCCCTTTAAAAACTCATCCATATAAGACTAAGCAGACAATATTTACTCTAAGGAAAAGATGAGAAGGCAAAGGGTACAGAAACTAGATTACTGGAACTGGAACAACGTGAGTGGAAATTATTTTTATTTTTATTATTTATTTTTATTATTTATTTTTATTTTCTTTTTCAAAAATTATATTTTGTATTGTTTTTGGTGAAAGTTCACACTGCAAATTAGGTTCCCATTTAAGAATTTCTACTCAATAAGTTCAGTGAATTTGGTTACCTTTTTACAGTGAGTCAACTTTTTCATCATTTCCATTCAGGTTAGTCCATTTCCGGTAATTCTTTGTTTTGTTGAGATTTTCTGTATCTTTGCTGAGTTCCTTTCTAGTTTCGTCCTTCATTGGAAGTAGTAAGTTAAAGTATACTAGTACTATTGTAGAATTGTGTCTGTCCTTTGTCAATTCTGTTAATGTTTGTTATATATATTTGGGAGCTCTTTCATCGGGTGCATGTATATTTATTATGTTTATATTCTTTTGTGGATCCACCCTTTTACCATTACAAAAGACCCTTCTTTGTTTCTTATGATATTTTTCACCTTGAAGTCTGTTTTCTCAGAAATTAATATTGCCACTTCCTTTCTTTTGTTTGCCTATTAACTTGATTTTTTTTCACCCTTTGATTTTTCATTTATTTTTATTTTTGTGTCTAAAGGAGTCTCTCATATGCAGCATGATGATGGATCCTATTTTCTTACCTATTCTTCCAGTCTTTCTCGACTAATGCATATAATCCATTCATATTCAATGTAATTATTGATACGTAGAAATATACTGCTGTCATTCTTTTGTATTTTTCATTGTGATTTTGATGGCTTCTTTGTTCAGGGTATTTTTCTGTGTTGAGTTCATTTTGTTATCAGCTTTCTTTTCATTTTGTCATTGTTTTTAATTTAGTGATTACTAAGTCTTTGTGATTTTTTCTTTAGTTTTTGGCTTAAAAACTTCTGAATTTTGTATGTGGTTATCCTATAGTTAATTTTTATCTTCCTAAATTTGGAGCAATCTGTTTTATATTGATATTGTCCTGAGTTCCTCTCCATTTGGAAGTTCTGTAATTACATAATTTATTTCTTCTTTTAACTCTGTAGTTGTTGTCATTTACCAATCGATAATCATGGCTCTCTATTATCCATTTTGTAAGCCTATTGTAGTTTTGAAGTTTCTTTTTCTGGGTTGGTTTCTGGCTAATGTTGTCATTTGCTTAATCTTAGGTTGTTGTCTTCTGTTCTTAGTTTTCTATCTGAAGGAAGTCCTTTTGCATTTCTTGTAATGTTAGTCTGGTTTTTACATATTCTCTTAATTTCCCTTTGTCTGAGAATGTCCTAATATCACTGTCATATTTGAGGGATCATTTTTCTGCGTATATAATACTTGATTGGTGATTTTTTTTTTTTTTCTTTTCTTTCAAGGTTTTATATATAAACCATTCCATTCCCTTCCTGCCTGTATGGTTTCTGCTGAGAAATCACAGCTTAGTCTTATTGGTTTCCTTGAGTAGACAGCATTTTGTTTTTCCTGAGCAACTGTCAAGACTCTTTTCCTTATTTTGGAGATTTTGATTATGATATGTTTTGGTGATTTTATCTTGGGGTCTTTTATGGGATTTGTTGAGCTTCATGGATAGATATCTTTTGGTCTTTCATGATATTGGGGAAGTTTTCTGCTAGCAAGTCTTTGGCAATTTTCTCTGTGTTTTTTATTTCTTCCTCCTTTTCTGGAATTCCAGTCTCACGCATGTTATTTCTCTTGATATCATACCATATAATTTTCCTCTTTTTTTTTTTTCAATTTTTCCTCATACAAACTTGTGTCAAAGGACTTATTTTCTACCTGGCTAATCTGTTCTTCAGAAAATTAAATTCTACTCTTTTGTTCTTTCAATGTGTTTTCTATCTCTGTAATTTTAATATCAATATTCTAGATTTCTAATTGCTCCTCTTGTATGATTTCTAATTATCTATTTATTTTATCATTTTGCCTTTGCATTGTCTTCCTGAATTCTTCAAAGGTATTATCTCTCTTTGCTTTTGTTTGTGGCTTGAGCTTTTGGAAGAATGAAAATATATATATATATATATATATATATATATTCCTTATCATCTAGTCTATTACCTGTTCTTCCTTCGGGAGTATTTCCTATGTCTTTCTGGTCACTTGGTTCCACTATCTTGTCCTGTTATTTATTTATTTGAATTGTAATTTTCAATTATCTTTGAGACATTTTGAAGTTGTTGTAATTATTTGTTGATTATGCATTGATTTGTTTCAACGTTTTTTGTTCCCCCCCTTTGTTTCAATATATCCAGATGCTTAGGACAGTCATGCTTCTTTGATTGTTAACTTTGCAGCACAGCAGCACTCCCCAGCTATCTACGAGTGTGTGGAATAACTGGTAAGAATGTGAGCATATGTCTCTGTCATGAAGAAGAGCTGTTGGTGAGATGAGCGGGTGCTGTTCACTGTTTGTTATTGATCCATTGTTTGGAATAGGGGGAAAAAAGAAACGAAAAGAAGAAGAAAAAATTAAAAAATAGGAAAAAAGAGTGGTAAATGAGGAGAAAGAATGGCATAAATAAAAGAAGATGAAGAAGGAGAAATGAGCAAATTAAAGGGAAGAAAAAGTGGAAAAATGAGAGAAAAAGAAGAAGAAAAGAGAAAAAGAAAAGGAGTGGGTTTTTGTAGTTATGGTAGTTATGTTAACTTTGTTGTTGTTGTTGTTATGTGCCATTGAGTCAAACCCAACTCATAGCGACCCCTCCTTGGGTTTCCGAGGCTGTATCACTACGGAAGTAGGATTGCCCAACCTTCCTTCTGAGGAGTGGCTGGTGGGTTTGAACATCCAGCCGTTTGGTTAGCAGGCAAGTGTCTTAGCCACTATGCTACCAGTGTTAACCCTAGGAGCAGGCTATTGTAGCTTGACCCACAGATCTACTAGAGCATATGCCTGTGGAAGTAGGAGAAGCCTGGTGAAAGTGGAAGCCTCAGAGAGAGAAGGTCACAATGGAGCACCTTTTGCTATCAGTGAGAGACATATCTATCAGTAACATAATGGCAGGCAGGACAAACTGCACACCCTTACTCTATCTGCTTGGGTTGCACTATGACAGCTAGCTGTTCTGTTAAGGAGGTGGCAAGCAATTGGGCAGGTGAGGGCAGCCAGTGTGACTTCCCTAGCCATCAGATTGGTGGGGGCAAGAAAAAGGTTCATCCCTATTCACCAGAAAGGCATTTGTTAGAGAGAAAAATTCACCTCTGCAGTTGTGATTCACTGGCATGAGTCTGGTGCCCTTCTGGCCATATGCAGCCTTCTATCTAGCTACTGCCCAGACTCCATCAAGTGGAAAGCCACTCAGAAGCTAGATTCTCCAAACTCCACACCTCATAACTTCCCCCTCCCATAGGCCCTCAACCCAGATGACTAGTGTTTGCTGGTGGTGAGTTGTTTCACTCCACATCTCTGGCTCCCTCCTCCTTCTGCAGGCACCTGTGCCACTGGCAATCTGACCTGTTTGTTTTCCTGCTCTTTCCTCTCCTAGATCCACAGCCTATTCTGCTCACCTTGATTCCTTCCATATCTATCCACACTGTGTCTCTTCGCAGTGTGGATTCTGTGAATTTGGTTTCTCCTTGATCATGCAAATGATGACTTCTATACCTCAAAATAGTCATGTTTCACTTCTTCTCTCTCCCCAGTCACTGTGCTTGCTCTGTCTCCCTTTCTACTCAGTGCTCAATCTAATCCTTTATCCTCTCATTTGATTGTCAGAGTTACAAGATCATTATCTGTATCTGTTTTACTCAGTTTTTCTGGGTCGCTGTTGTAGATGGATTGGGCAGAGTGTGCTGGTAGGATACCATCTTGTCTCCACCCTTGTCTTCATGTAATCTTAAAAATCAATTTGAAGAAAATGACCAGAAGTGAGTGAAAAGAGTAAAAGTTAATAGAAAGATTTGATATACTTGAATACTATACTGGTATCCAAAGTATTTTTAAAAATTATAAAAAACATCGGAAAAAATTTAAATTTAGTATTAAATTATTAATAATAATTGTTAAATTTTATACATTTATTATGTATTGATATATTTCTAATTCTGATTTATGGAAACTTGGTAGCCCACATATTTAGGCTCTTAGCTGCTGAGGGTGGTTAAAAGATCAGTGGTTCAAATGTATCCAGGGTCTTCATGGGAGAAAAAACCTCGTGCTCTGCTTTAGTAAATAAAACCTGATGGAGCTGTTCTACTGTGTCACATGGGGTCTCTGTGAGTTGAATATGACTTGACAGAATGTAACAACAATAACAATCCTGATATATAGAGGAAACAAAGATCTTCATTACTAGAACTTGGGAAGTAAATGTTTCTTTTCAGCTTTCTTTGTAGAATTGTAAATTTATAATCAGCACATAATTGGTTTAGCTGGAGATTTGTAAAATGATACTAACAACAAAGAATAGGAGCTTCTCACTGGACAATGCTAGGTGGTAAAGTAAATGATGCTGTCATATATTAAGAGAACATATGCACATAGTGATGTTCTTGTTGTCGTGTGGTGTTGTTGTTCAGTCATTTCTGACTCATTGTGACCCTAGGGACAACAAAAGAAAACACTGCATGGTCCTGCACCATCCTCAGAATCATTGCCGTGCTTGAGCCCATTTTCACAGCCACTGTGTCTATCTATCTGATTGAGAGTCTTCTCCTTTTGCCTTGGCCCTCTACTTTAGCTACCATGATATCCTTCTCTGGGGGAAGATCCCTTCTGACAATGTGACCAAAGTATGAGAGATGAAGTCTGACCATTCCTGTTTCAAAGGTACATTCTGATTGTAATTCCTCCAGGACAGATTCATTTGTTCTACTAATAGCACCTGGTGATAATTGGTATAAAATTGATGCAAATTCACTTTCCATACAGCAGTTCACACACACATTGTCTCATGACATTGACTACAATTTACCCCAAGGCAACAGCTCCCCTCCCACTTCCTCCTAATAGTTACCTCTTCTCTGTGTCCATCCCTCCATGCACTCCTACCCCCTGAACTGTCTCCCTGTGCATAAATAGCCTCTCTTTCTCCCATGATTGTTTTCTCTCCAAGGAGTGTATCTACCTCAGGTACATGATAAACTCATATGCCTGTCTTTTGTTTGGCTGGAAGCCACCGGTGTGATCCAATTCCAGACCTGAAGGACATCTAGGGACCATAGTCTCAGTGGTTCCATGAGACTCTATCAGACCAGCAAAACTTGTCTCCCATTTTTTTTTCCCCAAATTATTTTGACTTTTGTTCCACATTGTTCTCCCTCTCCATCCAGAATCTCCTCCATAGATCCCTCTCTGAGTGGTTGATGTGATAGCCAGGAACCCTCTAGTGTTTCTGGTCTCATAGTCATACAGGCTGAGGATTGCATGGTGTACCAGTCATAAGGACTAATTGTGTTCATAAATCTTTGGTTTTCTTCATTCTTCTTTGCTCTGGATGAGGAGAGACCCTTCATTGCATCTAGATGGCTGCTTGCAAGCTTTTGGATCCCAGTCACTACTCGTCAAAGTAGGAGGTGGAACAATATTTTGTATAGTATGCTATGCCAATTGAACTTGATATCCCCTGCAACTATGGTCCCAAGCCCATAGGTTCAACTACCCTCTGGGTAGCTGGATGTGGCCATGAAGAGACTACAACCTTGTCTCTTGTCAGCTCTACTATATCCCTAGAAATTCTTACAGAATATACAAATACTCTTGTAGAATCATTGTTTGCCAACCCTCTACATGGTCTTGGGTACCCTCCCTGCTGCATATTACATACCTAATAGCTCAGCCTGCCCCACCCATCTATCCACCCATATACCCATGTTTGCCTTCACCAACAATGCAGTGCTGTATGTGCAAAAGTGTTCATCTTTGTTGTCTGCACCTTCCATGTACCTCTCCATGTCTCCCTCTTCCTTAATGCCACCATGTTGATCACTCACAGTTGGTACATTGCCCTTCTCTTCACCCAAATCAATACTTATCTTGACCTATCTAAAAGTGTTCCCTACCCTACCCTCTCACCCCTGGTAATCAACAAAGAAAATTTCCTGCCATGTAGAAACCATTCCTTGACTTTTACAATAATAGACAAATACAATATTTGTCCTTCTGTGAATGACTTATTTCACTCAGCATAATGTCCTCCAGGTTCATCCATGTTATGTGTTGTTTTGCATATTCTACATTATTCTTTAGTGTTGCATAGTATTCCATTGTGTGTATGTACCACTGTTTGGTTATCCTGTCCTCAGTTGATGGACACCTAGGTTGTTTCCATCTTTTGGCTATTGTAAATAGTGCTGCGATAAACATGGGTGTGCATATGTCTATTCTTGTCATGGCCCTCACTTCTTTAGGATATACACCTAGTAATGGAATGACAGGATCAAATGGTATTTATATTTCGAACGTTTTAAGAAATGGCCATACTGCTTTGCACAGTGGTTGTACCACTTTACAGTCCCACCAGCCATGTAGGAGAGTCCCAATCTTGCTTCATCCTTGCCAGCATTTGTTATTTTCTGTCTTGTTGAGCTTTGCTGCTAGTGCTGGGGTGAGATGGTACCTCATTGTTGTTTTGATTTACATCTCTCTAATGGCTAATGATAGTGAGCATTTCTTCCTATGTTTGTTGGCTGACAGAATAAAATTGATGCAGTTTTAGTAGAACAATGTTCATGTGAGCACACTCAATGGAGATAATTTCAATGCCTATTGAATTTCAGACTGGGAATTCTGGATATATGTTTCTTTTTTTTTTAAGATCATATGCAATGCTTCTATATTATATTATTCCTAATTTTTGAGACATCCAACTGACACTTTTTTTCAATAGAATTAAATCTTTAGGGCCCAAAATTTGTGTGTGTTTTATTAACTGAAAAACTCCTAGTATTCAGAAAATTGCCTGACCTATCTTAGTCAAAGGAGCTCTGGTGGCACATGATTAAAGCACTTGACTCCTAACAAAAAGATCAGCAGTTTGATATCATCACCCTCTCTGCAGAAAAATGATAAGGCAGACTGTTTCTGTAAAAAATGTATAGCCTTGGAGACCCTATGGGCAATTCTATTCTGTCCTATTGTTGTTGTTGTTGTTAAGTGACGTCGAGTTGCTTCCAACTAATAGCGACCCCATGCACAGCAAAATGAAACACCTCCCCATCCCGTGCCAGCACCATGATCCTTGCTATATTTGAGCCTATTATTGCAGCCACCGTGTCAATCCATCTCATCCAAGACCTTCCCCTCTTTCATCAACCCTTCACCTTACCAAGCATGACATCCTTCTCCAGGGAATGGTCCCCTCTGACAACATGACCAAAGTAGACAAAGTCTGGTCATACTCACTTCCAAGAAGCATCTTGGCTGCACTTCCTCTGGAACAGATCTATGAGTTCTTTTGGCAGTCCATGGTACCTTCAGCATTCTTCACCAGCACCACAACTCAAGAGCATCAACCCTTCTTCGGTCTTCTTTATTCATTGTCCAGCTCTCACATGTACACAAGATAATTGGAAATATCATGATCTGTGTCAGGCACACCTTAATCCTCAAGGAGACATCCTTGCTCCTCAGCACTTGAAAGAGTTCCTTCACAGCCAACTTGCCCAGTGCTACAAGTCATCTAATGTCCTGCCTGCTGCTTCCATTGGCCTTGTTGTAGAACCAAGCAACGTGAATTCTTTAACAACCTCAATCTTTTCTCCATTTATCATGATGCTGCTTATTGGTCCAGTTGTGATGATTTTTGTCTTCTTTATATTGAGATGTAATCCATACTGAAGACTGTGTTCCTCAATCTTCATCAGTAAGTGCCTGAAGTCATCCTCACTTTCAGCAAAGTCATGTCATCAGTGTATCTCAGGTTGTTAATGATTCTTACTCCAATCCTAATGCCATGTTTCCCTTCATATAGTCCAGCTTCTCGGATTATTTGCTCATTATATATATTGAATAAGTATGGGGAAAAGATACAACCTTGACACACTCCCTTCCTGATTTTAAACCATGCAGTGTCCCCTTGTTCCAGCCTCCTGGTCAAGGTACAGTTTCCTCATGAGCACAATCAAGTGCTTGGGAATTCCCATTCTTCTCAATGTTATCCATAATTTGTCATGATCCACATAATCAAATGCCTTTGCATAGTCAGTAAAGCACAAGTAAACATATTTCTGGTATTCTTTGCCTTGAGCCAAGATCCGTCTGACAGCAGCTATGATATCCCTTGTTCCATGTCCTCTTCTGAATTCAGCTTGCACCTCTGGAAGTTCTCTGTCAATATACTGCTGCAACCATTTTCGAATTATCTTCAGTGAGATCTTACTGACGTGCAATATTAATGATATTGTTCAATAATTTCCACATTCTGTGGGATCATCTTTCTTTGGAATGGGTACAAGAATGGATCTCTTCCAGTCGGTTGGCCAGGTAGCTGTCTTCCAAATCTCTTGGCACAACCAAGTCAGTGCCTTCAATGGGATATCCGCTTGTTGAAATATCTCAGTGGGTATTCCGTCAATTCCTGGAGCCTTATTCTTCACCAATTCCTTCATTGCAGCTTCAAATTCCTCCTTCAGTACCATTGGTTCTAGATCATATGCCACTTTCTGAAATGGATGAAGATCAAGCAGTTCTTTTTGGTACAGTGACTCTGAATATTCCTTCCATCTTCTTTTGATGTTCCCTGCATCATTCAATATTTTGCCCTTACAATTTTTCAATATTGAACTCGAGGCTCAAACTTTTTCCTCAATTCTTTCAGCTTGAAAAATGTCAAGTGTGTTCTTCCCTTTTGGTATTCTAACGCCAGGTCTTTGCACATTTCATTATAGTAATTGGATTAGCTTTGTCTTCTCAAGGTACTCTTTGGAATCTTTGGTTCAATTCTTTTATCTTGTCATTTCTTCCATTTGCTTTAGCTACTCTCCACTCAAGGGCAAGTTTCAGACTCTCTTCTGTCATCCATTTTGGTCCTCTCTTCTTTTGTTGTCTTTTTAGTGACCTCCTGCTTTCTTCATGAATGATGCCCTCGATGTCATCCCACAATTCATCTGGTTTTTGGTCATTCGTGTTCAATGCATCAAATCTATTCTTTAGATGGTCTCTAAATTCAGGGGGGATATATTCAAGATCATATTTTTACTCTTGTGGACTTATTTTAATTGTCTTTAACTTCAAGTTGAACTTGCATATGAGCAGTTGATGATCTGTTCCACAATCAGCTCCTGGCCTGGTTTTGGCAGAAGATATTGAGCTTTTCCATTGCCTCTTGTCATAGATGTAGTCAATCTGATTCTTGTGTGTTCCATCTGGTGAAGTCCACGTGTACAGCCACCGTTTGTGTTGTTGAAAAAAGGTGTTTGCAATGAACAAGCCATTGGTCTTCAAAAATTCTACCATGAGAGTTCCAGCATTATTTTTGTCACCAGGCCAAATTTTCTAACTACCGGTGATTCTTCTTTGTTTCTAACTTTTGCATTCCAATCATCAGTGATAATTAACACATCCTGATTGCATGTTTGGTCAATTTCAGACTGCAGAAGTTGACAAAATCTTCAATTTCCTCATCTTT
>NW_006921704.1:9201582-9202333 GCF_000298275.1 Orycteropus afer afer | reverse complement strand
TATCTACAGCTGTTTCTCTTCAATTTTAGTGGTGTCACATCAGCAAATGGAGGTCTTGAAAGCTTTACCTTATCCATATGAATAAGGCTGATTTTACTCTGATAATGCATCTCTTTTCCAGTCCTACTTTGAGGGCTTTCTAAGCTAAGAGACTCATCTTCCTCCTCTGTATTGGACAATGTTTCTGGACTATTCATAAAGTTGTGCAGTAATGTATCAGACAGTGTTTTTCTTCTATTCATACGGTTTTCCCTGGCCAATTCTTTGAGAAGTTGATGGCCTCCTCCTTCTTCCTAATCTGTCTCAGTCTGCAAGCCGGGTTGATACCTGTGCAACAGGTGCGTCCCACTGGGTTTGAAACACCAGTGGCACAGCCTCAAGACTCACAGGAACATGTCACCACAGTAGGACAAACTGACAGAAAAGTTTTTCTCCCTTGGCTAGATCCCTATAATTATGTGTTAACAGAAGGACTTAAAAAAAAAAAAAATGGGTCTAAACAACAAATTATAATATACCTAGCATTTTTAATTTCTCAATGGCCATGAGAGCTAAGAAAGTTGATAAAGACATATTTCTTTAAAGATGTGCTACATCTCCTCAGTCTATATGACTATGAGACCAGAAGAACTAGATGGTGCCTGGCTACCACTCTCAAACACTTGGAGGGGGATCTACATAGGAGATCCTGGATAGAATGGGAGAGCAATGTGAAACAAAACTCAAAATCATTAAAAAAAAAAAAAAAAAA
>NW_006921704.1:9196799-9201298 GCF_000298275.1 Orycteropus afer afer | reverse complement strand
ATGTGCTGTCGAGTTGGCCCCGACTCATAGAGACCCCTCCTTGGGTTTCCGAGGTAGTATCACTATGGAAGTAGGATTGCCCAACCTTCCTTCCAAGAAGTGGCTGGTGGGTTTGAACCGCCAGCCTTCTGGTTAGCAGTCAAGTGCTTTAGCCACTATGCTACCAGAGCTCCTCATGGAAGAATAGAGGGACATATTTGCACAGGGAGACAGCTCAGGGGAGCAGGAGTACATGGGAGGGAAGGACACAATGAAGAGGTAACTATGGGGAGGAAGTGAGAGGGAAGCTGTTGCATTGTGGGAAATTGCAGTCAATGTCATGAGACAAAGTGTATGTGACCTGCTGTATGGAAAGTGTATTTGCTCTGTAAACTTTCATGCAAATCACAATAAAAATTTTAAAAAAAGAAAAGAAAAAAAAAAGCTAGGTCTTGTTCATGTATCTCCTTCATTCTCTGTTGTTATGAGACCAGAAGAAATTGACGGTGCTCATCACCATTATGGATTGTTTAGATCATTGACTCAGCAGATAGATCTTGATCAAAAGGTGAAAAACTATGGGTCAGAGCTTCAAATTTTACAGAAAACCAAATTTATTCAATTCATTGAGATGCAGGAAATCTCAAACCTATTGCCTGGAAACAACTTTTAAATCTTGAATGGAAACTATCCCACAAAATCATCTTTAAATAAAACAACAGTTTAGTTTAATAATTTAGGAATTGTCTTCAATGTTGTTCCTTTTTAAATAATTATCTATTTTAATTGTTGTTAGGTGCTGTCAGGTTGTCTCCAACTCACAGAGACCCTATGTACAGCAGATCGAAACTCTGTCTATTCCCGTGTCACCCCCAATATCCTTGCTATACTTAAGTCCATCATTGCAGCCACTGTGTCAATCCATCTCGTTGAGGGCCTTCCCTTTTTTTGTTGACCCTCCACTTTACCAAGCAAGATATCCTTCTTCAGGGAGTGGTGCCTTCTGACAACATGACCAAAGCTGGTGAGATGAAGTCTGGGCATTCTCACTTCCAAAGAGCATTCTGGCTGCACTTCTTCCAGGATAGATTTGTTCTTTTTGCAGTCCATGGTACCTTCAGCATTCTTTGCCAACACCATAACTCAAAAACATCAATTCTTTTTTGGTCTTCTTTATTCATTTTCCAGCTCGCACATGCAGATGAGGCAATTGAAAATATCATGGATTGTGTCAGATGCACCTTAGTCATCAAGGAGACATTTCTGCTCTTCAGCACTTAAAGTGGTCTTTTGAAGCAGATTTGCCCAATGCTATACGATGTCTGATATCTTGATTGCTGATTTCCATTGGTGTTGATTGTAGAACCAAGTAGTATGAAGTCTTTGATAACTTCAATCTTTTCTCCATTTATCATGATGCTGCTCATTGGTCCAGTAATGAAGATTTTTGTTTTCTTTATATTGAGGTGTAATACATACTTCAGACTGTAGTTTTCAATCTTCATCAGTAAGTGCTTCAAGTCATCCTCACTTTCAGCAACCAAAGTTGTGTCGTCAAAATATCACAGATTGTTAATGAGTCTTCCTCCAATCCTGTTGTCATATGCTTCTTCATGTAGTCCAGCTTCTCAGATTATTTGCTCAGTATACAGATTGAATAAGTATGGTGGAAAGATACAATGCTGATGCACTCCCTTCTTGATTTTAAGCCATGCAGTGCTCCCTTGTTCTGTTGGAATGACAGCATCCTGGTTTATATACAGGTTCCTCACGAGCACACTTAAGTATTCTGAATTCCCATCCTTCTCAATGTTATCCATAATTTGCAATGGTCCACATAATCAAATGATTTGCATTGTCAACAAAACACAGGTAAACATCTTTCTGGTATTCTTTGCTTTCAGCCAAGATTAATCTGACATCAGTGATTATATCTCTTGTTCCACATCATCTTCTGCATCCAGCTTGCATTTCTGAAGTTCTGTGTCAATATATTATTACAACTGTTTTTGAATTATCTTCAGTAAGATTTTACTTGAGTGCAATATTAATGATATTGTTAGAAAATTTCCATGTTCTGTGGGATCACTGTTCTTTGGAATAGGTACAAAATGGATCTCTTCCAGTCAGTTGGTCAGGTAGCTGTCTTCCTAATCTCTTGGCATAGTTGAGTGAGTGTCTCTAATGCAGCCTTCATTTTCTGAAATATCTCGATGGATATTTTGTCAATTCCTGGAGCCTTGTTCTTTGCCAGTTCTTTCAGTGAAGCTTTGATTTCTTCTGGCAATACCATTGGTTCTTGATCATATGTCACCTCCTTAAATGGATGAATATCGACCAATTCTTTTTGGTACAGTGACTCTGTCTATTCCTTCCATCTTATTTTGATATTTCCTTCATCGTTCAGTATATTTCCCATAGAATCTTTCAATATTGCAAGTCGAGGCTTAAATTTCCTCTTCAGTTCTTTCAGCTTGAGAAATGCCAAATGTGTTCTTCCCTTTTGGCTTTCTAACTCCAGTTCTTTGCACATTTCATTATAATAAGTGACTTTGTCTTCTTGAGCTGCTCTTTGAAATTTTCTGTTTAGCTCTTTTGTCTTGTCATTTCTTCTATTTTCTTTAGCTGCTCTTCATTCAAGGGCAAGTTTCAGAGTTTTTCTAACATCCATTTTGGTCTTTTCTTCCTTTCCTGTATTTTTAATGACCTTTTGGTTTCTTCATGGATTATGTTCTTGATGACATTCCACAATTCCTCTGGTTTTTGGTCACTGATGTTCAATGCATCAAATCTATTCTTTAGATGGTCTCTAAATTCAGGAGGGACATATTCAAGGTCATACTTTGGATCTCATGGACTTGTTTTAACTGTCTTCAACTTCAAGTTGAACTTGCATATGAGCAGTTGATGGTCTGTTCCACAATCAGCTCCTGGTCTTGTTTTGGCTGAAGATATTGAGCTTTTCCATTGCCTCTTGCCACAGATGTAGTCAGTCCTGTGTATTCCATCTGGTGAAGTCCACATGTATAGCTACCATTTGTGTTGTTGAAAAAAAGGTATTTGCAATGAATACGTCTTTGGCCTGGCAAAATTCTATTAGAATTAGATTCTATTAGAATTAGATAGAATTATTTCTATCACCAAGGCCAAATTTTCCAACTACTGGTGATTCTTCTTTGTTTGCAACTTTTGCACACCAAACACCAATGATAATTAGCACATCTTGGTTGCATATTAGGTCAATTTCAGGCTGCAGATGTTGGTAGAAATCTTCAATTTCTTCATCTTTGGCTTTGGTGTTTGGTGCATAGATTTGAATAATAGTAATGTTAACTGGTGTTCCTTGTAGCTGTAAGCATAATATCCTATCACTGGCAGCACTGTACTTCAGGACAGATCTTGAAACGTTCTTTGTGATGATGAATGCCACACCAATTCTCTTCAATTTGTCATTTCCAACATAGTAGATCATATGGTTGTCTGATTCAAAATGGCCAAAATAGGTCCATTTCAGCTCATTAATGCCTAGGATACCAATTTTTGTGTGTTCCATTTCACTTTTAACTATTTCCAATTTTCCTAGATTCATACTTCGTACATTCTATGTTCTGATTATTAATGGATGTTTGCATCTGTTTCTTCTCATTTTGATTCATGCCGCATCAGCAAAAGGAGGTCCTCAAAGCTGTACTTCATCCATATCATTAAAGTCGGCTCTACTCTGATGAAGCAACTCTTTCCCAGTCATATTTAGAGTGCCTTCCAACCTGAGGGGCTCATCTTCTGTCACTGTATTGGACAGTGTTTCAGGGCTATTCATAAAACTGTCCTGTAATATATCAGATAGTGTTTCACCACTATTTGTAAGGTTTTTCTTGGCCAATTCATTGAGAAGTGGGTGGCCTCATCTTCCTTCCAAGTCTGTCTCAGTCTGGAAGCTGTGCTGAAACCTGTCTACCATAGGCAACCCAGCTGGCAGAGCCTCCAGCCTCACAACTTGCAAGCCAGCACACTACAGCAAATTGACAAATAAGTTTGTCTCCCTTAGCTTTTCTAAGGACCAAAATCACTTCCCAGCCTTCCTCCTACCTATTCTGTCCATCTGACTCCTGCTTCCTGCCTGGGGTTTCTCCTCTCCTTGCCTGTTCCAGCCACCAGCTCTGTCTCTGCCTTCCTCTCTGGGGGCTCTCCTCTCCTTACCTCTTTCAGCTCTTGGCCTTGGGTCCCAAAGAATTATGTATGCGGGATCAAAATGATAACAGTAACTCTGAAGCACAGATGAGAGCTTTAAGGAGTAAAACAATATGAACAGAAATAGAGAGAAAGATAACAGTGTGAAGTATATAATCACTATAAATAAACTGTACATGTAAAAGTTGTTGAATAAGCATATAAATTAGCCAATTTTTTTTTTTAATTTGCCAGATTTATGATATTTGATAAGGAGTCCATGTGTTTCAATGGTTAAACATTAGGCTGCTAACTGAAACATCAGTTATTCCAACCAACCAGTAACCCCA
>NW_006921704.1:9180716-9194434 GCF_000298275.1 Orycteropus afer afer | reverse complement strand
ATCCAAGTTCCAGCATTATTTCTGTCACCAAGGCCAAATTTTCCAACTTCTGGTGATTCTTCTTTGTTTCCAACTTTTGCATTTCAGTCACCAGTGATAATTAACACATCCTGATTGCAAGTTCTGTCAATTTCAGACTGCAGAAGTTGATAAAAATCTTCAATTTCCTCATCTTTGGCTTTGGTGTTTGGCCCATAAATTTTAATAATAGTCACATTAACAGGTCTTCCTATAATAATAGTCATATTAACTGATAATATAATGGATATTATCCTGTCACTGACAGCATTGTACTTCAGGACAGATCTTGAAACGTTCTTTGTGATGATGAATGCCATGCCATTCCTCTTCAAACTGTCATTCCCGGCATAGTAGATCACATGATTGTCTGATTCAAAATGGCTAAAACCAGTCCATTTCAGCTCACCACTGCCAAGGATATCAATCTTTATGTGTTCCATTTCATTTTTGAGAACTTCCAATTTTCCTAGATTCATACCTCGTACATTCCATGTTCCATTGATTAATGGATGTCTGCAGCTGTTTCTCTTCAATTTGAGTGGTGCCACATCAGCAAATGGAGGCCTCAAAAGCTTTACCTTATCCAAAGGACTAAGGCTGGGTTTGCTCAGATGATGCAGCTCTTTCCCAGTCCTATTTTGAGAGCCTTCTAACTTAACCAGACTATTCATAAGGTTGCACAGTAATGTATCAAACAGTGTTTCTTTGCTATTGATAAGGTTTTCCCTGGCCAATTCTTTGAGAAGTGGACAGCATCTTCCTTCTTCCTAGTCTGTCTCATTCTGTAAGCTGGGCTGATACCTGTGCACCATGCACATCCCGCTGTATTTGAAACACCAGTTGCTCAGCCTCAAAACTTATACCAACATATCACCATGGTAGGACAAACTGACAGACAAGTTTGTCTCCCTGTTGGAAACGTCTCCTACCACACTTACCTGGGTCCCTGTGGTAGACTCCTTGTCTGTCCAGATTCCTGGACATTTTATTCCCCTTTCTCCTGTTCTCCCTCCCTGCTGCTTTGGATGTGCCTGAGTTCCCTCTCCTCACCTGGCCCCTGCGGCTGACTGCTCCTCTGTGTGGATTCCTGGCTTTTAATCCCTTTTCTCCCACTCTCCCAACCTGCTGTTTGTTTTGGGCATGCCTATGTTCCCTCTCCTCACCTGGATCCTTGTGGCTGACTGCCACAGGACTATTCACAAAGGTATATACATGCAAACACACATACACACAAATATATACATGAATGTATGTATGCATGTTTTGTTGTTGTTAGGTGCCATCGAGTTGGCTCCAATTCACAGTGACCCCATGTACAACAGAAAGAGACACTGACTGGTCCTGCACCATCCTCACAATCCTTGCTTTACTTGAGCCCATGATTATAGTCACTGTGACAATCCATCTCATTGAAGATCTTCCCTTTTTTTGCAGACCATCTACTTTCCATGTCATGATATCCTTCTTTAGGGATTTGTCCTTCCTGATATTGTGAACAAATCAGGTGACATGAAGTCTGACTACACTTCTAGGAAAGATTTGTTGATTCTTCTGGCAGTTCATGGTATTTTCAGTATTCTTCACCAATACCATTATTCAAAAGCATTAACTCTACTTTGATCTTCCTTATTCATTGTCCAAATTTCACATATATATGAGGTGATTGTTAATGTCATGGCTTGGGTTAGGAGCACCTTGGTCTCCAAAGTAACTTCTTTGCTTTTTAACATGTTCACAGCAGATTTACCCAGTGAAATATGAAATCTGATTTCTTGAGTGATGCTTCCATGGGTGTTCATTGTGTATCCAAGAGAAATGAAATCCCTGACAATTTCAATCTTTTCTCCATTTATCATGGTGTTACTTATTGGTCTAGTGGTAAGAATTTCATATTTCTTTATGTTGAGTTGTAATCCATCCTGAAAACTTTAATCTTGGATGTTCATCAGTAAGTGCTTCAATTTATCTTCACTTTCACCAAGCAAGGCTGTGTCATCTGCACATTGCAGATTGTTAATCAGTCTTCCTCCCATCTTGGTACCATGCTCTTCCTCACATACTCCAACTTCTTGGATTATTTGTTCAGCATACAGATTGAATAAGTATGGTGAAAGGATACAACCCTGAGGCACACCTCTGCTGATTTTAAACCATGAAGTATTCCCTTGTACTGTTTGAATGACTATCTCTTTGTCTATATACAGGTTTCCCATGAGCACAATTAAGTGTTCTGTAATTCCCATCCTTTGCTATTTTCCATAAATTGTATGACCCACATAGTTGAAAGATATTGCATAGTCAATAAAACACTGGTAAAGACCTTTCTGGTATTCTTTGCTTTTAGCCAAGATCCATATGACATCAGCAATGGTATTCTTTTGTTCCATATCCTCTTCTGAATCCAGCTTGATATTCTGAAAGTTCCCTGTCAATATACTGCTGCAATCATTTTTTGAATTACCTATAGAAAAGTTTTACTTATGTGTTATATTAATATTATTGTTTGATAATATCCACATTCTTTTGGATTACCTTTCTTTGTAATGGACACAAATATGGATCCCTTCCATTCAGTTGGGCAGGTAGATATCTACCAAACTCTATGTATGTATATGTTTATATGAAGGAGCTCTGGTGGTGCAATACCTAAGACATTTGACTGCTAATCAGAAGGTGGGTGGTTCAAACCTACCAGCCACTCAACAGAAGAAAAATGAGGTAATTTGCTTCCATAAAGATTTACCACCTTGGAAACCCAATGAGGGTCGCTGTGAATCAGAATCAGCTTGATGGAAGTGAGTTTGGTTTGGGATTATACACACACAAACCTTTGTCAATTTTATATATTTTTAAATATAAATATACACAAATATATTTCCTATATCTACACCTCAGATATAGCTTATAACTTTTTATATCTTATATCTTTATATATTCCTATATTTACATGTATCTATCTCTGTATCTATTATCCAGCTATTTTTCTTTCTTCATTTCCTTCCTTCCTTTTATCCTTCTATCTATCTATCTATCTGTCTGTCTATCTATTTATCTGTCTATCTGGCTATCTATCATCTATCTATCTACTGACATTAAAATATTGATTGCAGTTATATGCTAAATTAAACTTTAGAATAAGTCTTAGAATGACCTCATGTGTACTAGTTGAATAATAAGCCACAGAGTAGTGCTCATCTGTTAAAAAAAAAAAAAAAAAGTGTGGGAAATCAATGAGTCAATACATAGACCAGGACTTTCAAGTTTCAGAAGGACACAATACAAGCATTTTTGGAAAAGAAAAAAAAAAAAAATGTGTGTTTATACATATATAAAAGCGCTTTGGTGGTTAAGACATTTGGCTGTTAGTTAAAAGAAAGATGAACTAGTTTGTTTTCATAAAGATTTACAGCCTCAAAAACCCAATGAGGGTTGCTAAGAATTGGAATTGACCCAGTAAGTTTGTTTTTTGTTTATACATACAAAGCTGCATATTTGTGTGTGTGTGTGTGTGTGTGTGAATGTGTGTAAGGATAACATATAAACCCATGCTGTTGAGTCAATTTCTGCACACACACACACACACACACATGTATATGTATATAAGTATGTGAGGGGTACACTATACATACATATGTATTTGAGTGTGTGTGTTTATTTACATACCTTAAAAAAAAAAAAAAAAAACCTCATTGCTGTTGAGTCGATTAGACTCATAGCAACCCATTCTTGGGTTTCCAAGGCGGTATCTCCACAGAAGTACATTGCCAGATCTTCCTTCTGAGGAGTGGCTGGTGGTTTTGAACGGTCAGCCTTCTGGTTAGCAGTCAAATGTCTTAGGCACTATGCCACTAGAGCTCATAGAATTCTTTTTGAAGTAGTGGGTTTTGGGAAGTGAAATGAAGAAAAAGTTGTGTGTAAGATATTTTAACAAAAATAAAAACACCATTATAATAAATGAAATATTTTAAGATTAATAAGAAACTTGAGTTGAGTATGAAGTCAGTTTAAGAAAATCAGGCCAAAGAAAATATACCATCAAATTATCAACTATTTGATTATTTCATGTTTGTTTTATTTGTTCTTATCAGGATAGAAAGAGATTGAAAACATAAGTATAAATAAAGTTATACTTTTATGAAAACTATGTTTATATTTCCATTAAAGTTTCCACAAACTCATTTATGAAAATAATAATTTTAAGAAGAAAAGTAAACTTAATTGCTCTTCATCTTCTTCTTTTTTATTTTGAAACTGTCTCAAGCTTACAGAAAAATGGAAAATCCAGTGAAAGTAACTTGCTTCTCCTAAAGCTCTTAAGAGTAATTTGCTGACCTGATGTTGCATCTGCACTGTGTACTACCCTATTTATTTCTTAGAATCAAGAACATTCTCCTATACAACTGTAACACACCATCAAAATCAGGCAATTAAGATCAATAACCTAACCATGGGACCCATTCATGTTGCAGTAATGTCGTTTATAGCAAAAGATTTCAGATGAGAATCATATATTGCATTCTTGACATGTCCCTTTTGTTTTATCCACTCTAAAAAAACTCCTTGGTGTTTATTTTTATAATCTTGATTATATTTATATATGATTATTGGCCCCTTGTATAGTAAAATGTCCCAAATTCAATTTTTTTTCCTTATGTTTTGTCCCAACTAGACAAAATTACGTCTTTGACAGGAATATCAGAGAAATATCATTACAAATATTGCTCTATCCTCATTGTATCTTATTGGTTAACATAATAATTAATTTTCCTATTATGAGTCAGATCCAGCTCCACAGCAGTGAGTTTGGCTTGCTTTTGGTTTATTACTGATAAAGTTAATCTTGCTCACTTTATTAATATAGTATCTGTCAGAGTTCACTGTTCACCCCAAACTCATCTCCTGCTATTAATAAGCATTTTTCTTGGTAGTGCATTGTAATCATGTAATTTACACTTCTTTATTAAAATTTCAATTTATTAAAATATTTATTTATATCTGTATGAAGTTTTGATTTCCTACTTTATTTAATAGGTTTTTCTTTATTACTTTAATTATTTATTTTCATGGGAAATTCCCCAAGATTTGGCCAGTGAAATTCCATTCAGGCTGTCTTTTTTTTTTTTCTTTTTCATATTTTCTTTATGCATTAAGCATATCCTTCTTTTCTGGCACAAGATAATCCATACTCTTTTATTTTACCTGCTCCAGTCAGCAATGTCTCTGTAGAGCTCTGATCTTTTGCTTTGTTGAAAATAGTACTAGATATACACACATGCATTACACATCTTTGCTAATATCTATTGTTATTCTCCATCTTTCTCATAAAACTAAAATCCATCTTTCTCGTGGATGGCTCCTCAATGTAATATTGTTTTCCAGTCCTTGTTCACAGTTGCTCTTCTCACTTCAGTTGGATTCTGTTTGCCTCTTGTGTGTACTCCCTCTACCACACTTGCTCTCCTACATAATTTGTTGTGTCACTACACTACATGAACACCCTGCCCTCCCTTATCTGGCTCTGACTATAAATGTCACTATGAATGTGAGAACTCCCACTCAAGATGGATACACTCTTCCCTTTTAATCAGATTCTGTCATCATATGCCAGACAGATCCTTCGCAAGTGTGTCTTCACACCTGGTTTGGCTGCGACCACGCATACTGGGGCTCCTTGCACTCATGGAAAACTGCCTCACCTCACCAGTTATCTTACATTTTACTATGTGCCACTGTGGCCCTCCTCTCCCACAGAGGTAATCTACTTTCTTTGCCTTTCCTAATAATTTTATATCTGAGTTGTTCAGGAAACAATGGGAAGAGGGTAAAGATTAGAAAGAGAACAATGGAAATGAGGAGTTATGTTTTTTAATATCAAACTCATTTGTGCATGTATTAATACTTTTATTGAGTGCATGGATATTTATTATAGTTATTTTGTCTTAATCAATTGAAGCTTTTATCCACATAAAATGCCCTTCCTTTTCCCTTTTACTGGTTTTGGCCTTCAAGTCTGTTTCACCAGAAATTAATATTGCCATTCCTTTGGTTCTCATTAACTTGATGTATTTTCCTCCATCCCTCAATTTTTTTCTTTGTGTCTAAGGTGAGTGTCCTATAGGCAGCATATTGATAGATCTTGTTTTCTTATCCAAACTGCCCCACTGTCTTTTTCTTGACTGGTACATCTAATCCATTCACAGTCACTGTAATTAATGTTTGGTATGAATTTTCTACTGCCATTATTTTGTGTTTTTGGTTGTGCTGTTCATGGTTTTTTCATTCAGAATATTTTTTTTTTTTTCAGAGCTGAGTTCATTTTGTTGTCAAGTTTTCTTTCCCTTTTCTTCATTTATGTTGACTTTCTGTTTACTATGTCTTTGTGATTTTCTTCTTTCTTATTTTATTTCGAAGGCTTGTTAATTTTCACTGTTGTCACCATGTAGTATATTCTGGTTTCCCTAAGTTTGGTACAGTCTGTTCTATTTTGCCATCATCCTAACTTCCTCTCCATTCCAAAGTTTTGCAACTTTATCATTTATTCTATTTGCTTTGTAGTTGCTTTCATTTACAGATTGGCTCCTCTGGCTCTCTTTTCCATTTTGTAAGATTATTTTATATTTGAGAACTCTTTTCCTGGGTTGGTTCCACAATAGTGTTTTCATGTGTCTTAATCTTAAGTTTTTGTCTTCCATTGTTGGTTTTCTATCTTAAGCACTCTCTTTAGCATTTCCTGCAGGACTGGTCTGGTTTCTGCAAATTCCTTTTTTTTTTTTTTTTCTGGGAATGCCCTAATTTGTGATTGTATTTGAGGTACAGTTTTGTTGGATATATAATTCTTGATTGCCGATTCTTTTCCTTCAAGGTTTTGTATATGTTATTGCAAAAACGGCAAGGAGGCCACATGATCTGACCTCCTCTCATCCCACAAGAGGAAGACAGGATTACCAGCAGTAACCCAAGGTCTATTCCTGCCAGGCCAGACATGCTGCCTCCCTTCAGCCCTTTCTCCAACCGTTCCTCCCAAAGTACCCACCACCTGTCTCCTGGGTTCAATAATTCACTGCAGTGGCCACACAGAGCTCACAGATTATGGGGTTTATTAGGGGAGCACCACAGGCTACAATTCAAGTTCAGGGAAAATGCCCTCCCAGCCCACCATCCCTCAGCCAACAGTCTCTCACAGTCTCTTTCCCAGCAGTGCTGGTCCCTCGGTGTCTCACTCAGCAACGTATGTCTCTTGAGTCTCTTTCCCAGCAACACATGTCTCAGGAGCCCGTGTCTCTTTCAGCAGCACGTCTTCCTCAACCGGCAGTCAGAGAGTGTTCTGCCTCTAGGAGGCCTCCTTTTGAGCCTGGCAGAGTGGCCAAACTAGCCAATCATAGCATCAGAACTCTAAGGGCGTGAGAGAGAGTGGGAACCTTCCAGAACATTGTATTGTGCCACTTCCAACAGAAATACTCCACGTGGATAACATTTACAATCAGGAGCTCTTCAGTTGCTCATTCCACCACCGAGTTTACAATGACTTATGGGTAGAAAAGCCATACTAAGTAATTTACTACACTGCAGTTATCTTTTATTGCCTTCTTGCCTGCATGGTATCTGTTGGGAAATCAGAGTTTAGTTTTACAGATTTCACTTTGAAGGTAACCTTTCATTTTTTCTTAGCTGCTCTTGAGATTCTTTCTTTGTCTTGAATTTTGGAAGTGTGATTATGATATTTCTTGGGAAGTTTCCCTTGGAGTCTATCTTGTATGAGGTTCATCAACTTCGTGGATGGATGTCTTTTCATCTTTCATGATATTAGGAAAATTTTCTGCTAACAAGTCTTCACCAGTTTTCTCTCTCTCTCTTTTTTGCCTCTTCTTGTTCTGGAATTTTAATCAGATGTATATTTTTCTTCCTTTGATATTATCCCATATAACTCTTATGTTATCTTATTTTTCTCTCGATTTTTCTTTGTATAGTTCGAGTCAAAGGATTTGTCTTTCAGCTGGGAAATGTATTCTTCAGCCAGACTAATTCTACTCTTTTTTTCCTTCCAATGTGTTATCTATCACCATAATTTTAGTGTTCATCTTCTAGATTCCTAAATACTATCCCTGTATTATTTCCAATTTTCTATTTATTTTTGTCATTTTGCTCTTGTATAATTTTCCTGAATTCTTCCAGGGTATTGTCTTTCTTTTCCTTATTTCTGTTTATGGTGTCCTTGAGCTCTTGGAAGATTATATATATATATCTTTTGAATTCCTTATTAGGTAGTTCTTTTACTTGATTTTCCTCAGGAAGATTTCCTAGTTCTTTATTTTGATCACTTGCTTCTGCTGCCTTGTCCTGTTGCTTTGTCTGAACTGTTGTCTTCAAGGTATTTTGAAGTC
Organism: Orycteropus afer afer; assembly: GCF_000298275.1. NCBI lineage: Eukaryota > Metazoa > Chordata > Mammalia > Tubulidentata > Orycteropodidae > Orycteropus > Orycteropus afer. The sequence continues at coordinate 9,186,032 of NW_006921704.1, read as the reverse complement.
ATTATCTTTATTTATTGATTATATGTTGTTTCATCTATTTTTTTTTTTTTTTGTTGTTGTTGTTTTGTTTTACTTTGCTTTGTTTCTACATATCCAGATATGTGGGGCAGGTGTGCTTCTTTGGTTATTGGCTTGGCAGCACTGGGGCACTTTCTAGCTCTCTCTGGTTGGGTGGAATAACTGATGGGAATTTGGGTGTGGGCCTCTGTTATGAAGAGAAGCTGCAGTTGAGATAAGCAGGTGTTGTCCACTGACTGATGTTGATTCAGTGGTGTAGGAGCTGGTAGTGGTGCTCTTCCATTTTGTGAGGTAGTCAGTGCAGTAGATATGGCTGACTAGTGGAGAGTTAGTTTTCTTGGTAGATGGGACAAGAGCGAAAAAAAAGGAAAATGAGTAGAAAAATGAAAAGGGAACAAGAAGACAGAAAAGAATAAAAATAAAAGAAAAAATATGTTGAAAAAGAAAAAAGAGAGTGGAAGAAATGAAAGATTAGTAAAAATGTAAGAAGAGAAAGAGGAAGAGGGAAAAGTGAACAGACAAAAAGGAAGAAAAATTGGGAAAAAGGAAAGGCATAAAATAAAGAAACTGAAGAGGAGGTATTTTTGTAGTTATGGTCAGCCAGCAACGCTGGGAGCAGGCACATTGGCAGAAACCACTGATCACCATGTTGTGTGCCCTTGGAGGGGAAAGGACCCTGTTGTGAGTGGCACCTCCAACAGAGAAGCCCGCAGGTGTGTGAATCCTTCATTCGGTGTGAAAAAGATCAGCCAGTAATACAAGTTCAGGAAAGCAGAGCTGCAGCCTTTGGGTCTGCCTGTTTGGGAGGATTGGTGCAGGTGGCAAAGCTGAAGAGGTGGTCAGAGGATCTAGGCAGAACTTCCTTGGCCACCGTTGTGGTGGTGGGCACAGGTTTTACCTCTATGTGCACAGAAGCTGTACTTTTTGAAGTGGAGAATGTGGCTTACAAGTAGTGATTCACTGACATGGATCTGGAACTCCTCTGGGCATATGTAGCCATTTATCAAGATTTTACACAGACTCTAGTGAAAGATCCCCTGATGCTATGTTCTCCAACTGCTCCCACACAGGCATTTGCATTGGCAGAGGTGCGAGTTTTCTGGCACAAGTGGGCCCCCTGAAAGAGAAATCTGCAGAGGTGTGCATCTTGTGTTCAATGTGAAGAAGTTCTCTTAGTGCCTTAGACATGCAGCAGACAAGCTTCACGCCCCAACTTGGTCTGCTAGAGGTGGAGGTGTGCAAGTTTCAGGGAGGCTGAAGGCTGGGCTTTTCTAATCATGGAGTTTGTGGTGGTGGAAAGAGCATTTACCCCTATTCACAGGGAAGGTGTGAAATTTTTAGAGAGCCTACCCCTCCAATCTCAGTTCACTGATATGAGTGTGACACACTTCTGGGCACACACAGCTGTTTATCCAGCTCTTGTCCAGATTCAATCAAGCAAGAGATTGTCTTGAGCCTAGTTTCTTCAGCAACGCCAGCCTGTTGTTAGCCCCAAAGACCAGTGTCTGTCAGTGTCGAGTGATTTAATTCCCTTTGTCTCGCTTCCTCCTCTTTCCACCATCACCTCTACCATTGTAAGTCTGTTCTGCTTCCCTGTATGCTACTTTTCTATCTCCCTAGTGTCTTTTTGTTGTTGCTGTTGTTGTTATGTGCCCTCGAGTCTGACTCGACTCATAGCGATCCCTCCTTTGGTTTCTCAGGCGATATCACTATGAAAGTAGATTGCCCAACCTTCCTTTAGAGAAGTGGCTGGTGGGTTTGAACCCCCAGCCTTCTGGTCAGCTGTCAAGTGTCTAGGCATGTGACTTGAATTCCTCTCAATCTGTCTACACTGTTTTGTCAAAGCTGTGTGGATTCCTTAAAAGTTTTCCCCACCCTCCATCTGTGTCTGATGCCTCAGTACTCAAAATGGCATATTCCAAATACTGTGCTATGGTCAATTCCAAACTTCTCTCTCCCCAGTCATTGTCCTCAGTCTCTCTCTCTTTCCAGTCAGTGCTCAATCTAATTCTTTACCTTCTCCCTTGATGTTCAGAAGTCCAGGATCATTATTTGTGTCTCTTTCACTCAGTTTATCTGGGTCTGTGTTGTACAAGGATTGCACAGAGTGTGTTAGTAGGACACCATCATTTCAACACCTCCAATTTAAATCAACTTGAAATTGTTCATCTTTAGTTTTCATGTGCAAATCCCCCATTCATATATCATTAGAAATTCTATTTTATTTCTTATATTTATCCATATCTTCAAGTCGGATCTGACTCATAGCAACCCTCCCTTGAGTTTCCAAGGCACTATCACTGCAGAAGTAGATTGCCCAACCTCCCTCCCATATGTCAAGTTATTTAGATTATATAATCCCCATTTTATGTGATTGTTTCTACTGTTCAGAATTTTTCACATTGCATACCTGAGCCCCATAATTTTTCTCTTTGGTTAACTCTTTCCTGTTTTTGAAAATACAGGATTGGAATCATCATTTCATTTTGAAAACGAGCATTGACCATTTACCTATCCCCAAACTGGTAAGTTATACTTCCTATATATTCAAGTATAAAATATTCAGATGAAAGATAATTGCTTTTCTATATAGATTTATTATTTGAATTATTTGTGAATTATCTTTTTATATCATTTCTGGATCTAAAATATGATTATTTTTATATCCTTTGCAAAGGAATAATATGATCTTTATAATTTTTTATTATAATTGTCTATTCATTTTCATTTCTTCTTGGCTTTTATCTATGATATTACTTCAGAAAGAGCCAAAGATTATGTATTGTTTTTATTAACAAAATGTGTGCTTAATTTTTAGAAGGATATAATCTCTAAACCTATACTTCAGAATGATTTTTTGTAAGAATTCTTATGAGTTTGAAGAGAATGTTTGCTCAAAAAAAAAAAATCATGATTTATAGTTTAGATTATGTTTTGCTAGAATGAGTGAATGCATTTTTTTTTTCCTTCTTAGCATTTTGCTAGGCATTTTCTAAGTATTCTGTATCTTCTGTGGAATCTTGTTCCACTCCTTGGAGTAAAAGTTTAAAGTGACTCTAACAATCAGTAAAGAATAGTACAAAATAGCTAAGGATTGAATTTATGATATTTATGGAGTGCAAACTGCTCCAAATAATTTCTCAAATGATACTAAGGCCCTTGTCATCAATAAAGAGGGAAAAAAAAATAAAAAAGAAGACCCTCAATGAGATGGATTCACATACTGGTTGCAGCAGTGGGTTCAAACATAGCAACCATTGTGGGGATGGTTCAGGACTGGGCAGTGTTTTGTTCTGTTGTACACAGTGGGGCTATCAGTCAGACCAACTCAAGCATATGTAATAACAACATCATATCTAAGAGGATTTATACTTTTTCCAACCTTAGATTTATAATTGTTTTAATAAATACTGTAGTAATAGTGAAAGAGCTTTGGTGGTGCAGTGCCTGAAGCATTTGACTGCTAACCAGTAGGTGGTAATTCAAACTCAGCAGCTGCTCCATGGAAGGCCAATGGGGCAATCTACTTCCATAAAGATCTATCACCTCTGAAGACCAATGGGGGTCACTAAGAGTCAGAATTGACTCAAAGGAAGTGAGTTTTTGTAGTAGTAGTAGTAGTAATAGTGAGGTATTAGTTTCCATGTAATTTTAAAAGGTATAGGAAACATGACAATAATGTTGATCATAATTTTAACATACAGTAATTTGTATTCTATAAGCATAGGCTTTACATAAATGGAAGTTAATATAAATATGTGACATTTTCACTTTCTATATGTCACTGGGTTTTCAATTTCAACACCACCTTTACTTCTGCTTCTCAAATGTATTCTGTTTTGGAATTTCCACTCTTTTTCAATGAAGTAAGAGATTCTATTCACTGATACTATACTGGAAGAAGTCACGATACACACACAAAGAGAAATACACACACATACTCATTTGATGTTATGTTCCTTTTTTCTATTTAAATATAACGTTTCTATCTTGAAGCAGTACATAGACTGTAGCTTTCTATATAAATTAAAAATAAGGATGGGTCAGTAATGTCTTTTTCTCTTGCTTAACAATACCAAAATATGAATAGTGAAATATCTTCATTGGTGATCTAAAAAATCTGCTGTTGTAAGTAATGGAAGACATTACTTTTGTTCAGAATGCTTATAGCTGATATTAAGTAAAGCTTTTAAAATAATAGTACTTAAATATTTTTAGGGCAATTCATATTGTTAGTATACAGAAATATTGAAAGCATTCACCAATCTCTTTAAAACATTATAATTTTAAATAGTTTTGGATTTTCAAAAGTTGGAAAAATAGTCCAAATCAATCCCCCTACAAACTTCACCTAACTTCCCTTAATATTCCCATTTATGGAACTATAGTACATTTATCAATACTTTAAATAAATGTAGATTTTATTCAAATGTCATGTTTCCTACTAATGTCCTTTTCCTGATCCAGGATCTACTCAAGGATATCATATTGCTTTAGTCGTCATGTCTACTTAGTATTCTCTAATGTCATGATTCCTTGGTCTTTCATTTTCTTCTGTGGCTTGACACATTTAAAGATACTGGTGAAATACTGGCTCATGTTCCTCAATTTAAATTTTCTGGTGTTTACTCATGAATATATTATGGTTATGAATATTGAAGAAGATGACCACAGAGGTGCAATCTCATCTTATTGCATTATATCAAGGAGTACATGATATCAACATATCATATTACTAGCCATGTTAACTTAATCACTTGTTTGAAAGAAGTATCTGTCTAGTTTCTCCCCTGTGAAGTTACTATTCTTCCCTTTCTGTATCTTATTTATAAGCAATGAGTCAATGAATCTAGCCAACATTCAAGGAAAAGGAAAGAACATCAAAGAATTTATGGACATATATTAAATATGTCACAATAATTAATAATTTCTTAGGAAAAAAATTTGAACTTATTAAAATATACTATTCATTCCAAAACTTTAACCAATGAATTTTAGCACTGATCAGTGGATTTTACCTCTTGCTTATTGCAATTATTACTGTGATGTTCAAACAGTAATTCTTTATTATTTTTCCCTACATTCTGTGGTAAGATAAAATTTTCCCTTCTTCTATGCTTATTTATGTATTTAGTTATTTTACATTAGGATGACTCAAAAATTTGTGTAAATCATACTTTGGGTTATAATGCAATATTACTATAATTTCTTCTGTTCAAATTTTTCCATCTTTGACTATAGGGTGCCCTTTCAGATTGGCCCCTGTGTCTTTTTGGCATGTATATATGTGTGTGTATA
>NW_006921704.1:9179574-9180290 GCF_000298275.1 Orycteropus afer afer | reverse complement strand
GCACAACAATTAATTGTGCCTATGAGGAATCTGTACATAGACCAAGAGGCTGTTGTTTGGACAAAACAAGTGGATACTGCGGGGTTTAAAATCAGAAAGGGTATACTTCAAGATTGAAGTACTTTCACCACACTTCTTTGAAGTGAATTCTGAGCAAATAATTCGAGAAGCTGGATTATAGGAAAAATAATCAGGATGGGAGGAAGAATCATTAACAACCTGTGATATGCAGATGACACAACATTGCTTGTGAAAGTGAAGATGACTTGAAGCACTTACTGATAAAGACCAAAGACTACAGATTTCAGTACGTATTACCCATACTGAAGAAAACAAAACTCTTCACAACTGGACCAATAAGCAACATTACAATAAATGGCAAAGATTGGAGCTGTCAGAGATTTCATTTTATTTTGATCCACAAGCAACACCCATGGAAGCTGCAGTCAAGAAATCAGATATCATATTGCATTTAGCAAATCTGCTGCAAAAGAACTCTTTAAAGTCTTAAGAGCCAATGATGTCACTTTGAAGACTAAGGTGCCCCTAATCTAAGCCATAGTGTTTTCAATAACCTCATATGCACGTGAAAACGGGAATGAATCAAGAAGACTGAAGAAGAGCTGATGCCTTTAAATTATGGTTTTGGCAAAGAATACTGAAAGTACCATGGACTGCCAGAAGAACGAACAAATCTGTCTTGGAAGAAATGCCAC
>NW_006921704.1:9167136-9177924 GCF_000298275.1 Orycteropus afer afer | reverse complement strand
GAAGGAAGATTGGGCAATCAACTTTTGTAGAGATATCGCTTCGAAAACCCAACAGGGGTTGCTATAAGACTAATTGACTCAACTCAATGGAAGCAAGTTTTTTATTTTCTTTTTTTTTTAAAAAAAATTGGTATGTAGCAGTATCTGAATAGGATTTTAAGTTTTATTTCCTCAATGAGTAATTATGTTAAACTTTTCCTATGCTTATTTTCCACTCCATTTCTTACTAATTAAAGATTCTGTTCATATTTTCTTTTTTGCCATTTATTTTTGATGTTGTTTGTTACAGTTTTTAAGTTCTTTAAATATTAAAAGTATACACTTTTATCATATTCTTTTTGCCTAAATAACTTTTTTTAACCTTTCTTTTACAGATGTCTATTAACAATAAATTCCCTGTTTTGCTTGTTTTTTACCTACTCTTGCCATAATTTTTGGTTCCTTTCTATATAATGATTTTTTTCAGTTAGTATTTCTTTATTATTATTTTATTTATTTTAATGGATGTTGTTTGAGAATCTTGAATCTGTAGTTTGTTGTTGTTGTTATGCGCCATCAAGTCAGACTCAACTCATAGCAACCCTTCCTTGGGTTTCCGAAGTGGTATCACTATGGAAGTAGATTGTCCAACCTTCCTTCCAAGGAGTGGCTGGTGGTTTGAACTGCTAGTCTTCTGGTTAGCAGTCAAGTGCCTTGGGCACTATGCTACCAGAGTAGTCTGTCTTTAATTTTGGAAAATTCTGGCCATTATTTCTTTAGCTGTGTATTCTAGCCCAATCTCTGTCTTTTCTCTTTCTAGTGTCCCGATTGCACTTATATTAGCTAATTTGAAGCTGTTTTATAGCTCTAGGATTATTTTTTCTGCTTTCTTGCTTTTTTTTTTTTTTTTTTTTTTTACATTTCCACCTGGTAATTTGCATCATTATAGCTTCACTTATTTTATTTTGCACTGTCTACTGTTTCATTGGAACATTTATCCTATTTAAGCAGAGTTAATTTAAATTATCTGAGAGTTCACACATTTGTGTCATATCTGAACTTTGTTTAGACTCTGGTTTTTCTTTCTTTTTTGTATGCCTTTTAAGGTAGTTATTTTTGTTGTTGCTGAAACTAGACGTGTTTTATAAAACAATGAATACTGAGGTAAATATATTTATGCTCAGAGAATGTAAAGGTGGTGTCCTAACCTTTCTTTGACTAGATCTTTAATTTAGGTATGTGTGCTAATTTAATCAGAAATTTATATATATATGTGTTCCTGTTTTCACCCTCAAGACTCTGTAGGTTTTCAATTCCTATGTAATATCTTGTATTTAGGATGATTAAAAGATTTTTCTTAATGTCTGTTCTCTGTATCTCTTTGGGTGTCCTTTCTTGACTGGGTCTTCCCTGTGTGATGATCTGCAGGAACAGCTATTTCTGGAATCTCTTCTAGCTGTTTTAAGAATTATTTTTAATTGAATCTTATCAGTTCAGTGGTGGGTAATTTAAAAGAGAGTCATATTATGATCTCCAGTCTTAGGTAGGCAGTGTGAAAGTAGTTGTTAAGCATATGGCTTTTCCAGACTAGTGCTGGTAATAATATGTATTCCTGCTTTCCCTTGGAGTAGAAGTTTGTCTATTTTCTTTTTGTTTTAGGAGTACAAGAAGTATTTTGTTTCTTTGTTTTCTCTGTTTCTCTCACAAGCTGTGATAAGTTCCCATGTGTACATTACATCTAGAGTGTGTTGTTGTGATGGCTCTTTTTACCCTTCAAAATAAAGTCTGTATGGCAAAAAGGAGAAAGGAAAGATCTTTGGTTCTCAGAATTTAGGCAGTGGCTTCTGTTCTCCTTTTCCAGCTAACACCATATGGGGAGATTTGTCAGGATTCTCATATTCCCTGCCAGTGACTGATGGGGTTTAGGCAGAAAAAATCAGAGAATGTATGTCAGCCTGCATTCTTCAGAAAAACAAAACTAATAGGAATAAATAGAAATCATTTTACATGATTGTGACAAGCATGAAATTTGCAAAGCAGACTTGTGGACTGGGAACTCTGGAAATGCAGGCAGGAGTTGATGCTGCAGTCTTGAGGCAGAAATTCTTCTTTACCAGGAAACCTCAAGTTTTTGCTCTTCAAGCCTTTCAACAGATTGCATGAAGTATGTCAACATTTTAAAAGGTATTCTCCTTTATTTAAAGTCAACTATATTAATATTAACCACATTTCATAGCAACACCTATATGAGTGTTTGATTAAATAACTGACTACCATAACTTAGCAAAGTTGGAGCATAAAACTCACCACCACAGAGTACAAACTCTTTTATATTTTTACCACCTTGGATACTCAGTAGGAGATCTGGTGGCATAGTGTCTAAGACATTTGACTGCTAACCAGAAGGCTGGCTGTTCAAACCCACAAGCCAGTCCTCAGAAGGAAGGTTGGGTAATCTATGTCCGTAGAGATACCACCGTAGAGATACCACCATAGAAATAAATTCAAGGAGGGGGTATCTGTAAGTCCAATCAAGTCAACAGCAGTGATTTTCTTGTTTTGTTTGGGTACTGATTACTCTCATGCTAGTTGATACCACTACATTTAGAAAAGTCCTGAAAATTTCTATTTGACTCATCGATGCACATGGCATCTGATGGCATATGGATGAGGTTTGTAAATGTTTGGATCCTATTTTTCCCAGAAATTTCCTTTGTCTCCCTCCTTTTTTTTTTTTTTTTATTCTTTAACTTCAGGTCCATATTGAGTTCCAAAAACAGCGTTAAGTTTTATTTCTCCAACTTTTCTTTTGCTGTAAGGGTGTAGTGATGTTTTTTCCATTTCCCTACACTATAAGATGAAACTAGAAGTTTATTTATTTCCTTTACTTTTAATAAGTTATAAAGGAATTCCAGGTACTTATTACATAATTATAATATTAGAAAAATTCTAAAGAATTTATACAAATATTTATAAGAGTTGATATTTATAATACTAGATATTTGTAATAGCCTAGTTTTCTGTTAGTATTTGTGGTGGATAATTTAGGCTACTTTTATTTCTTAATGATGTGAACACTTTCACCTTAATAATACTTCTGATCATAGCAAAATGTTTAATTTAGTGTTAAATTGTGTTTGAAATAGGAGATAACTTTTGACCATAAAAATCTAAAATATAAATTTAGAAAAATGAGAAGAAATTTGAGAGAAAATATAGAAGTTATACAAGTGGAAATATGTTAGTTCAGGAGGGCTGAAACTATGGAAATAGAAATAAATATGGGTGTAGTTTCACTGCTATTTATAAGATTTTCTGTAGCCAATTTTTTCAGAAGTAAATGTCACCATCCTTCTTCCCAATCTGTCTAAGTTTGGAAGATCTGCTGAAACTTGTCCACCATGGTTGACCCTGCTTCTATTTGAAATACAAGAGACACAGATTCTAGCATCACTGAAATACATAAGCCACCACAGTAGACAAAGTGATAGACTATGGGCAAAATATTGAATGATCAATATTTTGAGGAAGCCTCAAAAGAAGGCAGAAGGAATATACAGAGTCACTGTACCAAAAATAATTGGTCACTGTTCAACTATTTCAAGAGGCAGCATATGACCAAGAACCAATAATATTGAAGGAAGAAGTCTAAGTTGCACTCAAGGAACTGGTGAAAACAAAGGCTGAAGGATTTGATGGCATGCTAATTGAGATGTTTAAACACACAAATACAGTGTAGGAGGCACTTACTATCTTGTGCCAACAAACTTGGAAGATAGCTACCTGGCCAACTGACTGGAAGAGATTGAAATTTATGCCCACTATAAAGAAAGGTGATCCAATAGAATGTGGTAATTATCAAACCATATCAGTAATATTATATGAAAGTAAAATTTTGCTAAAGATAATTCAAACACAGTTGCAGCAATATATTGACAAGAACTGGCGGAAATTTAAGCCACATTCAGAAGAAGGTGTAGAATAAGTGATATTATTGCTGATGTCAGATGGATCTTGCCTGAAAGCAAAGAATACCAGAAAGATGTTTACCTGTGTTTTATTGACTGTGCAAAGGAATTTGACTCTGTGGTTCATAACAAATAATGGATATCATTGTGAAGAATGGGAATTCCAGAACACTTAATTGTGTTTATAAGGAACCTGTACATAGACCAAGAAGTAGTCATTCAAACAAGCCAAGGGGACACTGCATGAAAATCAGGAAAGCTGTGTGTCAGAGTTGTATCCTTTTACCTTATTCAATCTTTATGCTGAGCAGATAATCTGAGATGCTGGACTATATGAAAAAAAAAAAAAAAAAGAAAGAAAGAAATGTGGCATCAGGATTGGAGAAAGACTCATTAATCACCTGCAATATGCAGATGACGCAACCTTGATATGGAAAGTAAAGACTTGAAGCACTTTTGGATGAAGATCAAAGATTACAGTATTCAGTATAGATTACATCTCAGCATAGAGAAAACAAAATCCTCACAAATGAACCAATAAGCAACATCATGATACATGAAGCAAAGATTGATGTTCTCATGGATTTCATTTTACTGCGATCCAAAATCAACACTCATGGAAGCAACAGTCAAGAAATCAGACAATGTATTACATTAGGCAAGTCTGCTGCAAAAGACTTCTTTAAAGTGTTAAAGAGCAATGATGTCACTTTGAAGAGTAATGTGTGTCTGACCCAAGCCTCAATAGCCTTCAGTAGCCTCAAATGCATGTTGAAGCTGGACATCGAATAAGGAAGACCAAAGAAGAACTGATCTTTGAATTGTGGTGTTGGTGAAGATTACTGAAAATAACAAGGACTTCCAGAAGTATGAATAGGTCTGTTTTGGGAAGATGTACAGACAGAATGCTCGTGAGAAACAAGGATGACCAGGCTTTGCCTCACATACTTTAGTTTGGTTGAAAGGGAGCAGTTCTTAAAGAATACTTGATAAATTAGAGGATCAATGAAGGAGTAAAAGACCTTCAGCATAATGGATTGACACAGTGCCTGCTACGATGGACTCAAACATAGCAAAGATTGTGGAGATGGCTCAGGATAGGGTAATTTTTACTTCTATTGTACATAGGGTTGTTATGAGTTGGAGCCAACTCTTGTTGTTAGGTACTGTCAAATCAGCTAAGACTCATAGCAACCTTAAGTACAACAGAATGAAGCACTGCCTAGTCATGCACCATTCTCACAATCCTTGCTATACTTGAGCCCATCATTGCAGCCACTGTGTCAATCCATCCTGAGGGTCTTCTTCTTTTTTTCTGACCCTCCATTTTACCAAACATGATGTTTTCCTCCAGGGAAAGTCCTTTCTGACTCCATGAGAAAAGTAGGTGAGATGAAGTCTGGCTATATTTGCTTCCATAAGATTCTGGCTGCACTTCTTCCAGGACAGATTTGCTCATTCTTCTGGCAGTCCATGGTGTTTTCAGTGTTCTTTACCAGCACCACAATTCAAAAGCATAAACATTTCTTCGTTCTTCCTTATTCATTGTCCAGCTTTCACTTGCATAGGAGGTGTGGCTTTGATTAAGCACATCTTAGATTTCAAAGTGACATCTTTGCTGCTCAACCCTTTAAAGGTATTTCACAGCAGAATTCCTTAGTGTAATATGAAGTCTTATTTCTTGCCTACTGGTTCCATGGGTGTTGATTATGGATTTAAGTAAAAAAAGAAATCTTTGACAAATTCAATCTTTTCTCCACTGTCATGATGTTATAGTAAGGATTTTCATTCTATTCATGTTGAGACGTAATCCCTGTAGTCTTTAATCTCCATCAGTAAGTGCTTCAAGTCATCTTCACATTCAGGAAGCAAGGCTATGTCGTCTGCATAACACAGGTTGTTAATGAGTCTTCCTTCAATGTTCATGACACATTCTACTTCATATAGTCCAGTTTCTCAGATTAATTGTTGAGCATACAGATTGAGTAAGTATCATGAAAGGATACAACCCTGACACACACCCTTCCTTGTTTTAAACTGTGCAGTATACCCTTTTTCTGTTCAAACAATATCCTCCTGGTCTATGTACAGGTTCCCCATGAGCACAATTGATTAAGTCTTCCCAAATTCTCATTTTTCAAAATTATATCCATAATTTCCATAATGATATCCATATGATCCAGACAATTGAATGCTTTTGGTTGTTGTTGTTGTTGTTGTTGTTATTTGCTATCGAGTCAGACCCAACTCATAGCGACCCCTCCTTGGGTTTCTGAGGGAGTATCACTATAGAAGTAGATTGCCCCATTTTCCTTCCAAGAAGTGGCTGGTGGGTTTGAACCGCCATCCTTCTGGTTAGCAGTCAAATACCTTAGGCACTATGCTACCAGAGCTCCCTAAAAAAAAAAAAAAAAACATATTTATGGTATTCTTCACTTTCAGCCAAGATCATTAATATTAACAGTGATGTTGCACACTCCACATCCTCTTTGGAATCTAGCTTGCATTTCTGTAACTTCCTTGTGAATATAGTGCTGCAACCTTTTTAAAATTATCAGCAAAGTTTTACTTGGGTGTGATATTAATGGTATTTGATTTGATAATTTCCACATTCTATTGGGTCACTTTTCTTGGGAGGAGTACAAATATGGATTTCTTCCAGTCAATTGTCTCCACATTACCTGACATAGACAAGTAAGTGCATGCAGTGCAACCACCAGAGCTCCCACCTATTTGTTGGAGCATCTCAGTTGGTATTCTGTCAATTCCTGGAACCTTGTTTTTGCCAATTATTTTAGTGCAGCTTCAACTTCTTCCTCCAGTACCATTGGTTCTTGATCATATGCCACCTCCTCATAGTTGAACTTTGGCCAATTATTTTTTGGACATTTATTTTGTGCGTGTGTGTGTATTCCTTCTATCTTCTTTTGATGCTTTCTCTATCATTCAATATTTTTCCCATAAAATCTTTGAATATTGCAACTTGAGGCTTGAATTTTTTCTTCAGTTCTTTCAGCTTGAGAAATGCCAAGTGTTTTCCCTTTTGGTTTTCTAACTCCAGCTCTTTGTATATTTCATTGTAAAAATTTACTTTGTCTCCTTGAGCTACTCTATGAAATCGTCTGTTCAAGTCTTTTATCTTGACATTTCTTCCATTTACTTTAGCTACTCTCCATTTAAGAGCAAATTTCAGAGTTTCTTCTGACACCTATGTTGGTCTTTTTATCCTGTGGTGAATTGTTTGATATGGTCCTTCTAGCCATTGTCCTCCATTTTGTGATATATTATAAATTCTACTATTCATGCCTGTTTAGGTTGGTGTGATAGTTAAGATCGTGTGTCAACTTGACTGGGCAGCTGGTAGTAGTTATTCCATATAATGACTGGTAATCAACTCCATGGTGGAATTTGCCATAAGCAACTGAGTAGCTGCTTTTAAACTCATGATTGGTAAAGTCATCTACTTGGGAGCAGCACAGGTGGGGTATATCTTAAATCCTGCCTTGCTGGAGGATGTAACTCAAATCACCACCCTTAGCTTCCTTGAAGGTATATATAGGGATATCCTGGGAAGGTTCTCCCACTCTCTTGCTCCAGTTCTGCATTTTGGCTTATCGTCATCTCACCCTCATATTTGAGACAGCAGCCATCATCTGACCTGCTGATTCAGGTTTGTCAAACCCCGAGAATTGCGAGGATCCTCTATACCTACTTATAGACCTGAGATTTGCCAACCTGCCAGTCTCCCAGCCTCCATCACCACTATATGAGACAATCCCTTGGGTGTCTGTGAGTTCTGTTAAATGTTACAGCAAATTTCAGAACCCTATACAGGGGGGGAGATTATTGAGAGGAGAAGGAAGAGTTAATGTCTGAAATGATGGAGTGGCATGGTAGTTTGGACATTTGGGACATCTTTAACATCTGCTTCATGGAGACCAGCTTTGTCTCCATGATCTTTTTAAGAGAATTTGATCTTTCTAAGAGAAATTGTTCAAGTATTTCCTTTGCTGTCTTTTTAATGACCTTTTGCTTTCTTCACCTGTGATGATGTTTTTGATATCACTCCACAATTCATCTAGGTTTTGGTCATTGGTGTTCAGTACATCACATCTATTATTGAAATGATCTCTAAATTCAGGTGTGATATATATACAAGGTCATATTTTGTCTCTCTTGGACTTGTTTTAATTTCTTCAGCTTCAGCTCAAATTTGCATATGAACAATTACTCCTGGCCTTGTTTTGGTTGAAGATATTGAGTTTCTTCATAGTCTCTTTCCACAGATGTGGTCGATCTGATTTCGCTGTATTCCATCTGGTGAGGTCCATGTGTATAGCTGCCATTTATGTTGGTAAAAGCTGGTATTTGCAGTGAATAATGATTGGTTTTGCAAAATTCTATCATGCAATCTCCAGCATCATTTCTATCACGAAGGCCATATTTTCTTACTATTTAGGATTCTTTGTTTATAACTTTTGCATTCCAATCACCAATAATCATTAATACATCTTGATTACATATTTGGTCAACTTCAGATTGCAGAAGTTGCTAAAAATCTTCAATTTCTTCATCTTTAGCTTTAGTGGTTGGTGCATAAATTTGATTATTAGTAGTATTAATGGAGTTTCCTTGTAGGTATATAGATATTATCCTGTCACTGTCAATATTGTACTTCAGGATAGATCTTGAAAATTCTTTGTGATGATGAATGTGACACTATTCCTGTTTAATTTGTCATTCCCTATATGTTTATCATATGATTGTATATTCAAAATGGTCTATACTAGATCATTTCAACTTAGCCAATTAGAAGACAACAACCACATAGGTGTAGTAGAAGGGATAAATTTTAAATGTGCCTTAAATGGGCAACATTTATGCTCTGGACATTATAACGTAAGAGAAGGAAATAAGAATTTAAAAAGAAGGCAGGAGAGTAATTGATATCTTGCAATTCCCATGGAATTACCTTCTTACAGGAAGGATACATTTTTGCCTAATGCTTAATATATGATAAATAAAAGTCTATTTAGCAACAAAACATGGCAAACTTAAGGTAATTTATTTTAGGCATATTATATAAAGATTGTTTTAGACATAACAAGTTTCTTATAAAAATTCAATAATTTTGGATATACTGCAAATATTACTTACTAGTACTTTGTCCTTATTTCACATTTTAGTGAATCCTAGACAGAGTGATTATTTGTCAGATTTTTCTAAAATACACTTGATATCTCTCTAATTTTGGTTTAAAATCAATTTATCTCATTTTATAATCATGAGCTGGTGTATTTCTCAAAGCTAGAAAGTGATCTTATTTTTATAATAAAATATGTAATCTCTCATCTAAAACATACCTGGAAAAATTTGGTGATTAGTATGTAATAGTCATTCTAAAGCTATAAAACATGCCTTGGCAATTAAGTTAAATAGAATTTTGAAGGCTAAATTGTTAAAGTGGCAGAACTATTAACTAACATCTGAAACATTTGAATTAAATATATTTAACCTAATCATTGAGGTATTATCTAAAAGTCAGTAGATTCAGATTTAAATTACATGTTAAACATTTGATGTAACTAGAAGTCTCTTTGTCTAATTCCATTTTAAAATTTAGTTTAGAAAATACTGGATATAATGAACATATTTGGCACAAAATACTGTCCTACAAATTAAATTTTAGATAAACATAATACAATTAACATTCTGGGGAAAAACAAAACAAAACAAAACATGTTTTTTGAATCAGAAGATAACCTTTCCCTCTAATAAACCCAAAAACCCAGTGAACTCTTCTAATAAGTCTTTAAAGACTAAGATACTAATGAAGACAGATATTACTGGTAAGACAACTATTAGCAATTCTTTTCCACAAGAGTTTGAGGTATTTGAGAACATATTCAGAGTCACACAGTTTTTATAAAATTTATTCCTAATTACTATGAAAAATAATTCTCTCCATCTTCACTTAAATGTCTATTTGTCTTTAAGCTAAGAATGAGCTATCATAGATGTATGTGTGAAAATTCTGTGTGCCCCCATTTTCCATTGTCTCTGTATAGCTACTGAATAGAAAGAGATAGTATGCTCAAGTTTCCTGAATGAAAGATAATGATTATATAACAGTAAATGTATAGAAAATAATATGGTGGGATTTAGGAATGTGTCAATTGTCAGGGAACAGATGTTGTTTCTAAGGTATATATGAATCTGTGATATATCGATAGGGATCATCTAGAAAATATGTAAATCTGGTATGACTTTAGTGTGATTATCATGAGATACCTATGATTTATTTGTATGAGAAGAATATTTGGTATGAAGTCAGTTTCCAAAGATAAAGTTATGCTATAAAATGAAATATATTTACTTACATAGAATATTTCTTCACAGAATACCTTACATGTTTTTTAGAAACATAGGTTTAAAAAAGAAAACACATTTATATAACTTGTAAGAAAGTATTTTTTGTGGATGAAATTACATACAGTTTTTCAAATGTTGCAACAAGTTGTTTCAATCCTCTGCACTTTAAATATAACATGAAGTCTGGCACTTCTAAAATTTTTTCCTTAACAGCTGGTAAAAACAACCTTACTTAATATGAAGTTTAGAAGTTATCTATGTACTGAAAAGAACAAGAATCTGATTATTTTACTGACTAGTTGTGTAACTGTAGACCAGAATCTCAGTTTAATCATTACTCAATTGGGAACATTTTTTCACCCTTCTAATCATCTTGATCAGCGTTCTTCAATCTTAGCACAACTAACATTGTACACAGGATGATTCTTCATACTGGAAGTGCTGTCCTTTTGTAGGCTGTGTAGCAGCA
>NW_006921704.1:9153006-9165593 GCF_000298275.1 Orycteropus afer afer | reverse complement strand
CACTCCTCGGAAGGAAGGTTGGGCAATCCTACTTCCGTAGTGATAACTGCCTCGGAAACCCAAGGAGGGGTCGCTATGAGTCGGGGCCGACTTGACGGCAAATAACAACAACAACAACAACAACAACAACAACAAATTTATAGTAGAGAGTAGTATCATACGTCTGCCTAAAACATGGTAGCTAAACCTTATAAACTGAAGACCTTCTCAGCCTCTAAGTTACTGACACCCAGAAGGCACCACGATGGAAACTTCAATAGGCTATTCTTCTGTTCAATTATGGCAGCTGATTTCAGGGTAAGGGCATATTACTAGGACTATTAAATCTATGAACGTGTGTCAATTGCCATATGTCCTTCATCATAAAATGATTGGTCAGAAGTGAAACTGGTTAGAAAGCAATGATTGTGAATAAAGCATTCTTTAAATACTCCAGTGGTGTGAAGAAAAGAAATTTCATGTTCACAGAAAGGGTTTATTCAAGAGAAGATAAAGTATTGCCCTTCCGTTATAAAGAACTCTAACTTAATAAACTTTCCACACTTCACTGCTGTTTCCTGCCTTGCCAAGGGATTATATTTTCCACAAGATTATTGAGGGCCTCTTCTGCACCAGTTGCCTTTTGAAGAGTATTCATATGAGACAGATATCCTTGGTGTGAATTTCTAACTAGTGCTGCTGTAACAGAAATAGCACAAGTAGGTGGTTTTGACAAACAGAAATTTAGTTTCTCACAGTTTAGAAGAGTAGAAATCTAATTTCAAGATGTTGGTTCTAGGGGAAGGCCCTCTGTAGGTGTTAAAGTTAAGTCTGTCTCTTCAGCTTCTGTTCCTGGGCAATCTTCACATGGTTTGGCATCTCTCTTCCTCTGTCTCTGCTCTGCTGGCTTGTTTAAACTCTTTCATATTTCAAAACATATTGACTCAAAATAATCCTGCCACATTGACTTTACACTGTGGTAGTTAAGGTTGTGTGTCAGCTTGGCTGGACCTGGTTGAGTGACTAAGCAGTTAGTGGTAGTTATTCCCCGTGATGAGACTGGCAATCAACTCTATGGTGGGACCTACCACAAGCAGCTGTGTAGCTGTGTAAGGGATGTGTTCTGCTTCTCACATATAAGAAGCAGCTTTGGTAATGGTCTCTAGCTTATGGCACACTTGAAACCTGCCTATAGCCGAGTTGCTGTTCAGCAGCCTGACATGCTCTACCGATCTTGGGACTTTCACTGGAGTTGAATTAAAGGCCTGCCATGTGGTTTGGTAATATCGGGACTGTGCCTTTTCACCTGTCAACCTTTGGTTTGTCAGCCTCAGCAGCCAGCTACTGCCTGAGTGAAGAAAAGCCTTTCGCTTCAGTGGCTGGGACCAAGAGGCAGAGCTGAAGCCGATGGTTGAAAGGCTTTCACCCATCCCCTAGAACCTGGCAGTTGGAACTTGGATTTCTAGCCTCCAAAAATTACAACAATAAAATCCTGTTTGTTAAAGCCATCCCATTCATGGTATCTTCTGTTAGAGCAGCACTACATAACCAAAATATATGGTAAACCTGCCACACTAACTTAACTACGCTAATCCTGCCACATTAACTTAACAAAAACAACCAGTTCCCAAATGGGATTATGACTACAGGCATGTTGTTGTTGTTGTTGTTGTTGTGTGCCTTTGAGTGGGACCAACCTCCTAGAGACCCCTTCTTGGGTTTCTGAGGCAGTATCACTACAGAAGTAGATTGCCCCATCTTCCTTCCAAGGAGTGGCTGGTGGGTTTGAGCCACCAGACTTCTGGTTAGCAGTCAAGTGCCTTAGGCACTATGCTACCAGAGCTCCTAACCACAGGCATAGAGATTGAGATTTACAACACATATTTTTCAGGGACAATTCAATCTACAGCACAGTCTATCAAAATATCTCCTCCTCAGACTCACTTGTTATCAAACTTGCAAATCATGTGATTTATGTGTCTCTGATGATTAGTCAGTGAATCAATGTAGATATGCATCTCTAGTCATTGTGCCTTGAAGACAAAACTAAATAGCAACATCTTCCATTCTTCAATGTCTTTCAGGGACACGGAGTGGGGATGTGATTACACAAAAGTTTCCTTTCTGGTTGTGCTACCATATTGCAAAAAAACTTCAATTAAGTAAATTCTTGGTTGATTACGTTACCAACATCTTCCCCTCTTTCAGTATCTTTA
Organism: Orycteropus afer afer; assembly: GCF_000298275.1. NCBI lineage: Eukaryota > Metazoa > Chordata > Mammalia > Tubulidentata > Orycteropodidae > Orycteropus > Orycteropus afer. The sequence continues at coordinate 9,163,398 of NW_006921704.1, read as the reverse complement.
CCTTTCATTAATTTGCTTTCTCATTATCTTAATGAAATCTGTTGATGAGCAAAAATTCTTAAATTTAAAGTTGTCCTATTAATTGATTGTATTCCCTTATAAAACAAACAATAACAACAAAAACAAAAACAAACTCAATGCCATTGTGTTGGAGCCAACTCATAGTGATCCCTTCTTAGGTTTCCAAGGCAGTATCACTATGGAAGTAGATATAGTTAATGTTTTGTTTGTTTGTTTGTTTGATATCCTCTTAAAAGTTTTTTGTCTACTTTGGAGTCTTGAAAAAGTAATTTTCTCTTTATTATTATTTTTTAATTGATATCTTTATTTCTTGTAATGAAAGTGTGTGGAGGTCAGGAGAGTCCCTCAAAAGAAATATAAGACTGGATAAAATATTTAAAAGTACCATTTTGTGCACTAGAAATCAACCAAAAGGTAACAAGGAGCTGAGAAGTGCTTACACATGAAAAAAATTCTACTGTAAGTTTTGACCTTTTTACCTGAATGGTTTCCCATCTCACTACTTCTACATTACCACCAGCTCATTTTAAAATACTTGTCCTCCTATTGGTTGCTGAAGATAGACTCCCCTTGGGGTCAGTTATTGAGCAACTAAAAAATTGCCAGTTTTGGAAGTGAGAGTGTCATAGTTATGTTGAGTTAATAAACCATCAACATTCCTGGCTGACTGTTAACCCACCCATGCATGCAGGACATCTCAGATGACTTAGCAAAAAATTAGAAGCTAGATGAGATTTGCAAACTTACTGAACCATTGAATGTAATCCTCAGCCCACACTCACCTCATGGGGGAGAGGGTGAGGAAGGCATATTAGAAGAAAATATTGTAACTGCTGCCTGGATAACTGAGTTGTTGCTAAACTACGCAGGCACAGGGGAAACATTTAAGGGTACCAGGCTTAAACAAAATAAAAGAGAACAGAATTATCCACATTGTTCTTTGTGGGGAAAGAGTTTTCATATTTGGTGTGGAGGCAAGATAATCACTTACAGAAACAGAAAGCCATCAGCAGTTAAAAAACCAAAACAGAATCTAGAGATACTGCAAGATATCTATTTCTTATTAATAATTTCTATTTAATAATTTCCTAGAAGTCTTGGACAAGACAATAAGACAAAATGAAAAAGTCATACAGATTAGAAAGGAAAAAAAAGTGAAACTCCTTTCATTTGCAAATGATATAAAACTAGATAATCCTAAGACAACTATAAAATAGCTATAAGAATTTTATGTGGTTTTAGTAAGAGTTTCTATGGCTATACCTACAAAGGATACAAAATTCATATTTAAAAATATCATTTCTATTCATCACTATTATAAAAATCCAATAACATTATTTTTAAAAGTTCAATTTATAATAGCATAAAAATAAAAATAATTGACTAAACAAATGCAAGATGTTTACCCTGAAAATTATAATTTATTGATGTGAGACATTGTGCTAAAGAACATAAAAATGATAAATCAGAATTCAAAGTCGATTACCTGTGGAAAGTGGGTGGTAGTTACACAGGAATGAAGGGATAGGCACATGAAGGGGAGTACTGGTTCTTGGAGTATGCCTATTATCATACCACCAACTCTTAGAACCATAGTATTGTGTCATACACCCCAAAATAAACAAGCAATGAAAGTCAACCAGGATGTGGAGGAAGCACAAAATGAAATACAACATGACACATACCACAGTTAAAGATTTGGGAAAGGAAATATTTCAGGGATATTTGAAAATAGTGTTTTCATTAATAGTATAAGTTAAAAGACAAAATTAACACTAAGCAAATACATACTCTAGTTAAGAAATTTGTTTTACACAGGGCTATGTGTTAGCAATTCTAAAACCAATTAAATAAAGCCTATTGCTATGGTGTAGATTCCAACTCATAGACAGCCTGTATGACAAAATAGAACCACCTATAGTGTTTCCAAGGCTGTAATCTTTATGGTAACAGATTGCCACATCTCTCTACCATGGAGCAGCTAGTGGGCTGGTACCACCAGCCTGATGGTTAGCAGCTGAATGCTTAACCACCAGGGTTACTTTATGTGTACACTATCAACCTAACCAACCCCAGTGCTATCGAGTTGATTCCATCCACAGTTACCCCCTTTGAGTTTCCAAGGTTGTAAATCTTTACAGAAACAGATTCCTCATCTTCCTGCCATGGTACAGCTGGTGGATTTGAACAACTGACCTTCTGTTTAGAAGCCAAATGCCTAACCCACCATATCACCAGAATTTCTTATGGGTACACTAGGATTGAATAAATAAAGATATGTATTATACATAATGAGAATCAAGTTTTTTGCTGATAGTGAAATAAGTGCAGAAGTGGTAAATTAGAGAATTAACCCTGTGGTGGGGAAATAATTGCAAATGTAGGTATGAACTTATTTTGTATTTTATAGTATATATTTACATAGTTGGATAGATATAAAGATAAAACAGATGTGCATTTAGGTGTTAGTATATTTATACATTTGCCAACTGTATTTGTTGAGATCAGAAGCAATGACACTCTGGAAGTGATGAACAATTCTAGAACCCAGATTGGGTTTCTAAAACCCATTTAAAAGGAACCAAGAATTAGCAAAGAAATGCTTATTTCCAGTCCTGGTCAAGGAAAGTTAAATACAAGTCTAGATATAGTATCGTGGTACTACAGAGAAAGGAAATGTTTAAAATGATGGGGGCATAGTGAAAGGACAAAGGAACTAACCTCAAAAAATTTCTTAAGGCCAAAGCTGGGAAAATGTGATTTAAAAATAGATAATCGTAATAGTTGATTATAACCTATAAAATAAAATAAATACCATTTAATTCAGAATGGTATAAATAAATGGAGAAAAAAGAACAAATCTTTCTTACAGTATAGTTTTAATTATAAAATGTAAAAATAATTGAGGTAATAGAAACAAATTAGTAGTAAATACTACAGGCAAAAGGAGCTCTGTTGGCACAGTGCCTAAGGCATATGACTGCTAAACAGAATGTTAGTGGTTCAAACTCTTCCATAGAAGGAAGACTGGGCAATCTACCTCCATGAAGATTTACTGCCTGGGAAGCCCAATGGGAGTTGCTATGAATTGAAATTGATTTGATGGCAATGTTTTTTTTTCCCCCCTTTTGTATTACAGGCAAGATTGAGTAGTGGATGCTAAAAACTATGGGAAAAATTGTAATAAGAGATAGGATGTTTGCATAGTCTCAAGTTATCACCACACAAGATACTTAAAGGCAAAATATATAGATTTGCAGTGGATGAATTTGGCCAACATCACTTGTACCAATTTATCAAGTTGATGAAACTACTGACATCATGCTGTTAGGATTATGGAGAAGTTATCAACACCACTTCTGTAGTATTCCTGTCAAAAATGCATAATCATAGTCTAACTATGAGAAAATTTAGACAGTTCTGAGCTGATTATCCAGACATTCAGAGCTATTTATTGAAACCACTATCCTTTCCTGGTTAAATTACCTTGATTTTTATTGAACATCAATTGACCATGTATATATATATATAATCTAGGAGCTCTGGTAGCATAGTGCCTAAGGCACTTGACTGCTCACCAGAAGGCTGGCGGTTCAAACCCTCCAGCCACTCCTCGGAAGGAAGGTTGGACAATCCTACTTCCGTAGTGATACTGCCTCGGAAACCCAAGGAGGGGTCGCTATGAGTCGGGGCTGACTCGACGGCAAACAACAACAACAACGTACATGAATCTATTTCTAGACTCTGTGCTATTCCTTTGATGTATATGTTCACCTATAAACGAATACCATGCTGTCTTGATTAATGCACCTTTAAACTAAGTCTAGAAATTAGTCAGTTTAAGGATTCAATATTTGTTCATTATTTTCAAAATTCTAAATCTTGGATTTACATATAAATTGTCAATTTAGTCTACTATTTTCCAAAGAAAATCAGGATGGAAATATGATTAGGATTGTATTTAATCTGCAAAATAATTTAGAAAGAATTAGTATCTTAAAAATATTGAATCTTTCAGTATATTAAAAGAATATATCTCATTTTGGGGGTCTTCTTAAAATCCCCAACAAAATGTTTTACTTTTTTCCATGTACCAATCATTAAAATATTGTGTTAAATTTATCACTGAGTGTATTATTACTTGAAGTTACTGTAAATGGCATTTTAAATTTTCATTTTCAGACTATTTTCTGTTAATATATAAAAATCCAATTGATCTTTTTATGTTAACTTTAAATTTGGTATGCTTGGCAAGAATGCTTATTAGATCAAGGAGGTTTTTTTTTAATGATGTTTGAATCTTTCTGATATTTATAGCTAAAATTGTGGGTAACAAACCTATTTGTGATAAAAACCCCTTTTTCTAGGTGGATTGTCTTATGCAGGACAAAACTATCTTGACAAAACTTTAATTCTAGGAGAAAGGAGTTGAGTATCTTCTCTCATTGCCCAATTCCTTGTCATTTTGAACTAACACTGTCTTCAAAACTGTAACCCTCAGGCTGTGTTGCCAGCAGATCTCTATCTGTTTCTTGCATAAAATATGGTTTGGATTAGAAAGAAATATGCTATTATGATGAAAACTCAGTGTGCAATCATGAGTAAAATGAGGGTTGAAGCAACACTTTTTCAGTCTATTTTAAGCCTCGTCTGGAAAGAGAAATGACTTTCAAGTTTTTAGCCAATACAGACCAAGAAGGAAGACTTTTTTTTTCTTTTCTTGATGACTTAAGCACTGCCTACCCATGATGTAGATTTCAATAAAATTCTTAGTTTTGCAACTCAGTCCCACTGCTTTTATGGGTAAAATTGCTAGAGACTCCTCCCCAAATAGGAAAAACTATTTTTGTTAGAATTTTAGTTTTCCATTATATTCTTAGTTTTATCTTTAAAAATCACCTTCATATTCTTTACCCAGAAAATAGTAGAGCCTCCATCAAGTTCACAAGTTAAAGGACATTTGAAGTGAAAATTTCTCTCTCATAATCGGTATACCACCTCCTGCTGTATTTTATGTATCTTTGCGTGTCTCTCTTAATACCACTTTTATGAGAAAGAGATAAATAAGGCAAATAAAATAAAATAATAGTACATTAATTTGTCTATTACATTAAAATAATGTTTAGTTTTCTTGTTATTGGAACTTTCACACATATATTTTCATATGAAAAGTTAAAATAGTGGTTTATTGGTCAATTAATATAATATGTATAAAACATAAGTTATTTGGAAAATAAACTGTAAACATAGAGCAAAACAATAACATTATTGATATATAATATTTGAGTTATTTATGGATTAAACTTTTTTATATACATATCTGGGAACATGGGCACTTTTTAATGCATTTTTAGGAAGAAAGTAATTTTTGCTACCAATAGAATAAAGGGCAGGGAGATTTCACTGCAACAGACTCACTAGCAAGTATTTGCTGTAGCCAAAGCAAGTGGCTTTGAGATGAAGAGAGAATTCCAGTAGTCCTTAATCTAAGAAAGATGTGTTCATAAATTCATTATACATTTTTATCTTTATTTAGATTTATTAAAATTTATTATTTTACATTTAAAACAAACAAGCAAAAATAATACATCAAAATACTTAATATGGAAACAAGCAACCCAATTTAAAAAATGAAAAAAAGGAAAAACTATATGAGCAGATATTTCACTAAATGAGATATACTAATAGAAAACAAGCATATGAAAAGATTCTCAACATCATAGGTCATTAGGGAATTCCTAATTAAAACAGTGAGATACCACTACACATCTATTCCAAATAAAACAAACCACACTCATTGCTGTGGAGTCAATTCTGATTTATAGATAAAATATAAAACATAGACAACATCAAATGCTTGTGAGGATGTGGAACAACAGGAACTCTAGTTAATTTCAGGTGAGAATGAAAATTGATCCAATCACATTGTAAGATAGTTTTCCAGTTTCTTAGGCTTGCTAAATGATACAGCATTATGAAAATTTATGTTTATATACAAACTTTAAAAAGTTGGAGATAGAAATACCATCTGATCAGCATTCCCACTACTAATTATATATCCTACAGAAATAAGAACATGAACAAAAATAGATATGTACACACCATGTTCATCGCAGCACTATTCAGAATAGTAAGAAGATGGAAACAACCTAAGTACCCATCAAAGGATGAATGGATAAATTAACTATGGTTCATACACACAATGAGATACCGTGCAACATTAAAAAATAATGAAGAATCTGTGAAACACCCCATAATGTGGATGAACCTGGAGAAGATTATTCTTAAAGGAATAAGTCAGTCACTAAAGGACAAGCATTGTATGAGTCTCTTATATTAAAAGTTAAAGAGATGTTTGCAAACAAAAGCAATATTTTTTATGGTTACCAGGGTTGAGAGAGGAGGAAAAAGAAAATCATTAGCTAGATAATAGATATATATTAATTTGATTGAAGGAAAAGGCAATGTGCTCTCACTCAAATCACAATAAAAGGTTTAAATAGCAGCTAAATAAATAAACCTAGATGTGAACATTTGCAGCAGCTTTCTTTACAATTTTCAAAAATCAAAAGTAATCAATAGGTGAATGGATACATCAACTATAGTACATCCACACTATCCATACTAGTGGAGTATTCATCAAAGATAAAAATAAATGAACTATCAAGCTATGAAAATACTTTGCCAAAATAAATAATTAAACTCACTGCTGTTAAGTTGATTCTGACTTACAGTAACTGCAGTATAGTAAATTACCTAGTGTGGCTTGTCTAGCCATATGTCTTTGTAAACTCCAATGTGGAACTTGCTGTGAGCAACTTGTTAAAGTTATCCACCTGAGATATTTCTGTTGAGAGTGGCACAAAGCAATATTCTGAGAAGTTCTCTCTCTCTCAGGTGTATAGAATTCCTGATGTTATGGTTGGTTAGTTTGGCCACTCTGCCAGGCTCAAAAGGAGCCCTCCTAGAGCAGAAGGAGCCTCTCTGACTGCTGGATGCAAAAGATGTGCTGCTGAGAGAAACATGCTCCTAAGAGACATGTGCTGCTGAGAAAGAGATGCCGAGAGACACACATTACTGAGAGATACCGAGAGACATGCTCTGCTGGGAGAGAGACTGAGAGAGACTGTTTGCTGAGAGATGGTGGGTTAAGAGAGATTGAGTGTTGTTCCTGAACTTGAATTGTAACCTGGTGCTTCCCTAATAAACTCCATAATCTGTGAATTCTGTGTGACCATTGCAGTGAATTATCAAACACAGCAGAGAGGTAGTGGGTGCTATGGGAAGAATGATTGGTGTCAGGGTTGGTGAAAGGTCTGGAGGGAGGTAGCATGTCTGTCCTCACAGAAATAGTCCTGGGTCTAATAATAGTGATTCTGTCTTCCTCTTGTGCAGATAGAGGAGGTCAGAATATCCTACCTTTTTGGCAGTAACACTATTGAAAAACAAAACAAAAGAGCTCACTGCCATCAAGTCGATTCCAACTCATAGCAACCCTCGTTAAGTTCCAAGGCTGTAAATACTTATGGAAGTAGATTGCCCTATCTTTATCCTGCAAAGAGGCTGGTGGATTTGAACCCCTAACCTTCTGGTTATCAGCCAAATGCCTTATCCATTCCACCAGAGCTCCTTAGGGACTTTATAGGACTAACTAAACCTGCCTCACAGGGTTTCCAAGGCTGTCAGTCTTTATGGAAGCAGATTGCCTCTCCTGAAGCCTTTTGTTAAGCAGCCAAATGCTTTAACCACTGTGCCACCAGAGCTTCTAAAAAGACATGGAGAAACTTCAAATGCATATTTCTAAGTGAAATAACCAGTCTGAAATAGCTAAATATTATATTATTTGAAACTATGTAATGTTTTGGAAAAGGCCAAAGGGAAAAAGGTAGAGCATCCAAGGCACATTTAAAATAGAGAAGCTATGCTGTATGATTTTGTAATGGTGTAAACATGAAATTACACATTTACCAAAATCTATAGGTCTATACAACACAAATAATGAACTGTGTTGTAAACTATGCATGTTAGTTAATAATGTATCAATACTGGAATAAAAGTTATAGCTAAAACTCCACCATAACCCAAGATATTAATAAAGAGAGGAACAATTTGCAGAAGGAAAGGAGGCATATGAGAGCTTTTTGTATCTTGTGCATAATTGTGTAAAATGAAAACTGCTGTAAAATTACATGTAGATAGAAAGTAGAGAGATCTGATCATCTTTGAAATGCTATCTATGTCTAGATAAACAGTCTAAAGTCTAGGCCTAAGCCATCCTGCTGGATACCACAATTTACTTGATGACTTCTACCCAAGTACTAACAGGATAATTGTTACCAGATATATAGTGGTTAACCAGTGGCTATCCATGAGATTCTAACTTCTGACAACCCCATGAATTCACAGTAAAATAGGTTCCATACTTGTGTGTGTGTGTGTGTGTGTGTGTGTTTATTATTGTCATTGTCTTTGTTGTGGTAAAAACATACACAAGACATTAGCCAACATGCCAACTTCCACATTTACAGCTCAGGGACATTGATAACATTTTTCATGTTGTGACACCATTATTGTTATCCTTTTCCAAAATATTACACCACCATTAGCATAAATTCAATACCCTGAAAACAAAAGCTTCCTCCCTCCTTCCTACCCCTGGTAACCACTAATACTCCTTGCTTCCTATATATACATATTTTTTTTTTAACCTAGCTAGGAATTTCCACACACACACATACACACAGAGTCTCCTCTCATCCCTGGTAAACAACAAAGAAATTTCCTTCTGTGTATAAACTTTTTCTTGACCTGTTACAATAGTGGACTAATTATTTGTCCTTCTGTGATTTACTTACTTCACTCAGCATAGTGTCTTCCATCTTCATCCATGTTATGCGACGTTTTGCAGATTCTACATTATTCTTTAGGGTTGCGTAGTATTCGATTGTGTGTAGTACCACAGTTTGTTTATCCATTCCTCAGTTCATGGGCACTAAAGTTCTTTCTACCTCTTTGCTATTGTGAATAGTGGTGTGATGAACATGGATATGTGCATATGTGTATTTTTGTCCTGCCTCTCACTTCTTTAAGAACTGATGGTCTGTTTCACAGTCAGCTCCTATCCTTGTTTTGACTGATGATATTGAGCTTCTCCATCTCCTCTTTCCACAGATATAGTCAGTCAGATTCCTGCATATTAGTTCTTGCAAGGTCCACATTTATAGTCACCATTCATATTGTTGAAAAAAAGTATTTACAATGAATAATGAGTCATTGGTCTTGCAAAATTCTATCATGTGATCTCTGGCATCATTTCTACCATAATATTTGATATGTGAAAATATCACAATATTTTCCAACTACCAATAATTCTTCTTTGTTTCCAATACTTTCATGACAGTCACCAGTAATTACCAATACATCTTGATTCCATGTTTGGTCAATTTCAGAGTGTAAAAATTGGTAAAAATCTTCAGCTTTTCATCTTCAGCTTTAGTGAGTGGTGAATAAATTTGAGCAATATTAGTGTGAAATGATCTTCCTTGTAGGCATATGGATTTTCTATCACTGACAGCATTGTACTTCAGGACAGATCTTGAAACATTCTTTGTAACAATGACTGTGACACCATTCTTCTTCAATTTGTCATTCCCAGCATAGTAGATCATATGATTATTTGATTTAAAGTGGCCAATGCCAGTCCATTTCAGCTCACTAATGCCTAGGATATCCATCTTTATCTGTTCCATTTCACTTTTGACAACTTCCAACTTTCCTGCAATCATACTTTGTACATTCCATGTTCCAGTTATTAATGCATTTTTGCAACTGTTTCTTCCCATTTTGAGTCATGCCCTGTCGGCAAATGAAGGTCCCAAAAGCTTTATCCCATCTATGTCATTAAGGCAACTCCAGTTTGAGGAAGCAACTCTTCTCCAATCATATTTTGAGTGCCTTCCAACCTGAGGGGCTCATTTTCCCATGCTATATCTGACTATCTTTTGGGGATATTCATAGTTTTCCTGTACTATAACAGATAGTGTTTCACAGCTATTCATAAAGTTTTCACTGGTGTGTTCTTGGAGAAGGGGATGTTCCCTTTCTTTTTCCAGTCTCTTAGTCTGGAAGCTCTGCTGAAACCTGTCCACCATGGATGACCCTGATGGTATTTAAAATACCAGTGTCATAGCCTCCAGTCTTACAATAACACAAAAGGCACCACAGTATGACAAACTCACATACCAGAGGTGGAATTATAACTTAGTAACTGGCAGTACTGATGAAGGTTGAAGAATACAGTCTGCAGTATGGATTACATCTCAACATAAAGAAAACAAAAATCCTCACAACTGGACCAATGAGCAGCATCAC
>NW_006921704.1:9133828-9152461 GCF_000298275.1 Orycteropus afer afer | reverse complement strand
TTCTGCTGTGCATGGGGTCGCTATGAGTTGGAAACGACTCGACGACACTTAACAACAACAACAACAACAACAACTGGCAGTTTATTAGTTGGTATCATCTTGTCCTCAGTGACTAAGAGAGAGTTTACAAAATTGTTCTAGAGCTCTTTTATCTCAGAATCTTTCAAGAGAATAAGATCACAGATAGATTTATCTATTTATTTTTTGCTATATGTCCCTGCTTTTGCTAAAGCATATTTTTCAGTACGAATAATAGTTTTCATTATAGGTGATCCTGTTTGTAGCATTAGAAACATTATTTGGAGTCATATAATTATAAATGCATATACTTGGCAGACATATATCATCATACTTACTCTCTTTAAGTTATGGAGAACTGACTTACTGATGCCGTATATATATGTGTGTGGGGGCGAATATGTGTATGTGTGTGTATATACATGTATGTGTGTGTGCAGACAGATGCACAGAGCCACCCGTAAGTACTCTAAACATTTTTACATTGATCCCCATTGAATTCCCAAAATGAATGAAGATATTTGATGGTCAAAAAAGAAGATATCTTATTTACACCCTACTGAGATGGAACTCAGCTGCAATGGGTTTTTAGATATTTGTTCTTTCAGGGTCTCTGGTGGCATAATAGTTAAAAACTCAGTTGCTAAATGAAAGGTTGAAAGTTCAGAGCCATTCCATGAGATAAAGAAGTGGTGACCTGCTTCTGTGAAGGTTGCAGCTCAGGAAATCCTATGGGACAGTTCTATATTGTTCTATCGGGCCACTATGAGTCAGAAATAACTTGAGGGCATACAGTAATACCATTTCTTCTTTAATATATGGTTGTATGGTTTATTAGTTGCATGGTTTTATATTAAACATAAAGAGCATTTGTGTTTTTTAATCAAGTAAGAGTATATATTAAGAAGGCAGGAGTTCCCCTTACTGGTGTAATCAGTTAATGCACTGGACTGCTAGTTGAAAGTTTAGTGGATCACATCTACCCAGACAACCTCAAAAGAAAGACGAGGTGATCCACTTCTGAAAAACTAGTCACTGACAATTTTATGGAGCACAATTCTACTCTGACACATGTGGGGTCTTCATGAGTCAGAATCCACTTAATGACAACTGATTGGTTATACAAAGGTAAGGCAAAATGTAATGGATGTACACAGAGTGCAAAGGGTTGTTAAAAAAACTAAAAGGAGTGAGAAGGAGAAAAAAATCATAATTCATGAAAGTAATAACATCCAAGTTGAAGCTTGAAAATATATGGTTTGTATCAATGTAATCCATTTAAATTGAATAAAATATTTAATTTTTTTAAGACTTCTGAGAAGATGCTGAAAATTTATCTAAAAATGTTCTATTTTACCGGAAGAAACAGACATAAATGTAACAATGCAATACCAGGTACTAATTTCTTCTTTTGAAATATATGTCTCATCTTAATACATAGTAGGGGTAGCAACCCTAGATTTAAATATGAAAGATGATTAAAGGTGGCTAAGAGTGGGGGTAAAAAATATACCAGTAAGAGAGAAAAATATGTACAAAAGGCAAAAGTTGAATGAGAAGATAATATAATAAGGAAATTGGATAAGGTTTATATTTTATTGATTGCTAGATGTGAGTGGGAAGAGAGACAAGGCTGCTGAGGTAGAGCATGAATAAAGATGTAAAATATGTTAAAGAGCATGCACTTTATCCTAAGAATAGTTGATGACAACTGAGGACTGGCATGACTAAAGGCGTGCTTTATCAAAATCACAGGCTTAAAAGTCTAAAATAGATTGTAGGGGGATGAAGCTTGCTTTAATATTAAGAGGTTAGTAAAGATAGTGATCAGAAATCAAAATGGTATTAGGTTTTCAACAGAAATACTAGAATCTACAAGAAAATGATAGGATATAATCAAAATTCTAAGGAAAAGTAATTTCCTCCTATAAATATATACCAAAGTAACCTGTCAGTTATGTGTCAGGTGGGAACATTTTTTCTTAAGTGCAAGATTTCACAAATTTACCCTTTGTATATTCTTTCTGAGGAAGTTAGCATAAGATGTAATCCAAAAATGAGGGAGAAAAGAAAGAGAAGAAGGAAAGAAGGAAGGAAAGGAGGGAGGGAGGGAGGGAGGGAAAGAGGAAGGAAGGGAGAGAAGGAGGAAAGAAAGGAGGAAGGAAGTGGGGAAGGGAGGACAGGAGCAAACAAGGAAGAAAGTAAGTGGGAGAAGATGGAGAAAGAAAGATATAGGAGCTAGGAAAATTAACATCTGCCAAGGAGAGAAATGAAGATCTTCCCAGTCTTAAGAGGGAAGAGAAAGCCCAGGATGAGAGAAGGGGAGCTCATACAATGATAATAGGAAGACTATCTTGTTCTGTTTGTTTGTTTGTTTGTTTGTTTGAATTGAAGTTGTCTGTTATTTCTTAGACATTTTGAAGTTGTTGTCTTTAATTGTTAGTTATGTATTGATTTGTTTCACCCTGATTTTTTGTTTTACTGTATCTGAAAGTGTGGAGTAGGTGTGCTTGTTTGGTTACTAACTCAGCTGTACTGGGTTGCTCTCCAGTTCTCTCTGTGTGGGTGGAATCACTGGCAGGGATGTGGGTGCACATCCACGTGAAGAGAATTTGGAGTTAGGATGAGCAGGTGTTGTACACGGCCTGTTGCTGATCCTGGGGAGCAGAAGCTATTGGTGCTACATATCTATTGGGTGAGGTGTTCCGCATAAAACTCCAGTTGCCCGGTGGAGGTTTAACGTAATCCTCTCAGAACCTGAGGCCAACAAAAAAGACTCCCGGTGTGGCTATTTTGAGTCCCCAATGCCTGTGGGTTCATAATTTTTTTCTCCACCTCTTTTCTATGTCAAATGACTCCTCTCTGTCTCCGTCTCCATTGGCTAGGAAGGTTCATTTATTTTCTGAGTTGTTTACTCTGTTCTTTTTCTCTGCTAACACTTTATCTTCTCCTTCGTTACTCATAACTCCAGTCTCATTACTTGTATCTGCTTTACTTTTTTCACTCAGAGTCTAGATTGGAACAGGAATCAAACATGCAGGTTATTGGTATGACACCATCTTCCTTCCAAAAGTAGGAAAATTAAAGGAGAAAGAAGAAATCTGTTAATCATTTACTGTATCTGACCATATTAGAAGAGACCTACAACCAGATTTTTAAATTAATTTTTAATAGGTAACTAAGTAAAGGAGCTCTGGTAGCATAGTGCCTAAAGCACTTGACTGCTAACCAGAAGGCTGATGGTTCAAACCCACCAGCCACTCCTCAGAAGAAAGATGGGGCAATCTACTTCCATAGTGATACTACCTCAGAAACCCAAGGAGGGGTCGCTATGATTTGGGTCTGACTGGGCGGCACGTAACAACAACAACACAACTAAGTTAAAAAAAAAAAAAAAGAAAGAAAGAAACTAAATTAAAAGTGAATTAATAACCCTAGAAAAAAATGTACAGGAGAGAAATGTACTGTACAATTTAGCTCAGGATTCACCAATATTTACTGCTGAAATAATTCAATTTTTGAATATTTATTCCATCTAAGAATATAGTCTAAAATTATAGGAAAAACAAGAGAGTTAAAAGGATTATAATATAAGATGTCAAATCCTCATCTTATGTATTTGGAAGATACTACATGTTGTCTAATATTGGAAAGAGGCCAGTAGTGGTTCAGTGGTTGAATTCCAGCCTTCTTTGTGGGAAACCTGTGTTCCATCCTGGTTAATGCACCTCCTGTACAGTTACTACCCATCTATCACTTGTTGCTATGATGCTGAGCATGTTTCAGTGGAGTTTCTAGGAAGAAGGACGTAAGGAGAAAGGCCTGGTGATTAACTTCTGAAAATCAGCCAATGGAAACCCTAAGTAACACAATGCTTCTGTCCGCAATTGATCATGGGGATATTACAGTCCCCATAAGTCAGGGGCTGACTTTACAGCAGCTGAACCCAACAATAACAACAATATTAAAAATCAAGCAATATTTATTAGGTAGCATTAAAAAGTAATTAACAGGAGAAATATCAAGGTAATGCAAAGTGGTTGAATATGGATGGTAGACTGAAGCTAGAAGAATTAGGATAATATACTGATGATTTTTCATTTTATGGCATGTAGAACCATTCAACTTTTTTACTATTGATTTATTGGACATTGACAACAATTAAAAAGTCAACTTTAGAAGTAAATGATACATAAGCATAAATGATACCATTCTGAAAAGTTCAGCAGCAAAAGATCAGAAATATTAGAAAAATTCTTGAAATTACTGCGGATTATTTTAATTACTTTTGTAGGAAATGCAAATCTGAGTAAATGTGGAAGAAAAACAATGGTGTTTAAAATGGTAAAGATAGAAAAGAGATAACAACTAAATGATAGAACAAGTTTCTTTTGAAGCAGGCAGGAATAGAATATACACATGTATCTTTTTAGTCATAGTTCTCTTTAACTTCCTTCAAATACTATTCAAAAACAGTAGAGAAAAATCTGCCCTGTTACCTTTTTTTTTCTTCCATTCCACTTATGTCACAAATGAATAACCTTAAACATATCTGACTGGTTTAAAGCCATTGCTAGGTCTATATGTAGCAAAAGAAAACTTACTCATTGAAGTGAAAATAGCTATAAGAACCCATAGCATCATTTGCTAATGTGTAAAGAGATTCAAGAAGACAAGTCTAAACAGAGTGTACAGAATGACAATGAAAGGGAAAAATAGTTTGAAGCCACATTCTTTTGACTCCAGAGGAGAAACTTCTTACAATATTAGAGGCATATAGTTGGAAAAACTACAAGAACAGATAATGTCAGAGTATTGTAGAAGAAAGGATACAAATTCATTCAAGGAAAAAGAGGAACTTTTTTGAAGGTAAGTTCATGCTGTATTTTTTCCCCTAAATTACTGGATCTTAAATGTTCCTGGGATAGCTTTGTATTCTGATTACAAGAGAAAAGATACTCTATGAGAACCACTTTCAGTTTCCTTGTAGAAGTTCATTTTGTGGAACTCAGAAGGATCAAATATTTCATGTATGCTCTCCTTCATCATCTTCCCTTGAGGAAATCATCTCTTGTCCTCTTTTTTTCTTCAGTAGTCTTAAAGAGTCCATTATTTGCATATGTGGTGTTTTCATTTTTCCAAAGTAAAACTGAGCTTTCCCCAACATCATTCTCCAGAACACAAAAAATATGGATGAAATTTTTAACTTAAGATACATACCACTTTTTTTTTTCTTTAGCAACTTTACTGCTAATTAAATCTATTAACTACTTTTAAAAATCCTACACTGGATATTTGCACAAAAATTCATTGATTTTGGTTATCTATTTATCACATTAAAATTAAAAGACCATTGTTTTGTTTTCTTTCAGAAGATTTTTATTATGTTATGTTGTTATGTGCCGTCAACTCGGACCTGAGTCATGGTGACCCCTGCTTGGGTTTCCGAGGAAGTATCACTATGGAATTAGATTGTCCCATCTTCCTTCTGAGGAGTGGTTGATAGGTTTGAACTGCCAGCCTTCTGATTAGCTGTCAAGTGCCTTAGGCACTACGCTACCAGTTCTTAAACCAGAACAGATTCATCCTGGTTGCTGTTTCTTCAGGAAGGTAATTGAGTTGTAAAATCCAGGTTTGTGGAAAAAATGAATATGGGCTCCTACCATGGCCTTTGGATTTATTCTATGTGGCCTCAGGGATGTTATTTATCTTGTGTGAAAATGTAATGTTACTGGCCAATGGGAATAATGTAAAGACTATGCTCTCCTAAAGGCTGCGTGAGATCTCATTTACCCTGTTTTCACAAATCACCTAGAAGTGATTAAGTAATTCAACAAATAGCTTTTACCCTGAAGTGATTTATTATGCCTATGAATTATATATTCCTATATATAATATAGGAATGAGGAGCTCTGGTAGCATAGTGGCTAAGGCACTTGACTGCTAACCAGAAGGCTGGCAGTTCAAACCCACCAGCCACTCCTCGGAAGGAAGATGGGGCAATTTACTTCCATAGTAATACTGCCTTGGAAACCCAAGGAAGGGTGGCTATGAGTTGGGGCTGGCTCGATGGCCCATAACAACAACAACATATCAATCACTAATTCACACACACACACACACACACACACACACATATATATATATAGATAGATAGATATAGATATAGGTATAGATATAGATATGAATTATAAATGCCTATCAATTATTTCCTTTCATACAACAGGCTTTGGTAGCATAGTGCCTAAGGCACTTGACTGCTAACCAGAAGGCTGGTGGTTTAAACCCACCAGCCACTCCTCAGAAGGAAGGTTGGGCAATCCTACTTCCGTAGTGATACTACCTCGGAAACTCAAGGAGGGGTCGCTATGAGTCGGGGCCGACTCGATGGCAAATAACAACAACAACAACATCAATTTTTTAGGCCCTCTGGTAACGTAGTGCCTAAGGCATTTGACTGCTAACCAGAAATGTGGCCATTCAAACCTACCACCCACTCCTCAGAAGGAAGATGAGGCAATCTACTCCTCTAGTGATTCTGCCTTGGAAACCCAAGGAGGGGTCGCTATGAGTCAGATCCAACTCCACGGGCAGTGATTTTGGTTTGGTGAGTTTGGCACAACTTTCTGGTTCCATAAGAAAGGATGCCTTCCTTTTCCTCTAGAATTATCTTCCATGAAAATACAACTGACTAATTTATTCCATTTTGTTTTTTGAAAATATGTATTATTGAACTAATGAAATTGTACTTTGTAGCCTCAATGTGTACTTTTGGGATTATAATATTATATTTTCTTGGTTGTTTTAAAAAATTTGATTCTGTTTCTTAATTGAAATTTGTTTCCATTATGAATACATTATATTTTTTTTTCTTTTATTTATTTATTTATTACTTTTTTTGTGGTGGAAACATACACATCAAGGCATTCGCCAGCATAGCAACTTCTAAATGTACAACTCCATGGTGGGATCTACTACAAGCAGCTGAATAGCTGCTTTTGGGTATGTGGTCTGTTTCCCATATATAAGAAGCAGCTTTGGGAATGGTCTCTAGCTTATAGCACATTTGGACCCTGCATGTAACCGTGTCATTGTTCAACAGCCTGCCATGGTCTGCTGACCTTGGGACTTACAATGGACTTAAATTAATGTCCTGCTGTGTGATTTGGTAACATCCAGACTGTGCCTTTTTACTTGTCAACCCTGGGCTTGTCAGCCTCAGGAGCAGCAGCTGTCTTAGTGAAGAAACACCTCTGGCTCCAGTGGGCCGGGAGCAGGAGGCAGAGCTGGATCCCAAGGTTGAGGGTCTTTCACCCATCCCCTAGAGCCTGGCACTTTGAACTTGGAGTTAAAGCCTCCAAATTGTGAGAGGATAAACTCCTGTTTGCTAAGGCCATCCCATTTGTGGTATATTCCTGTTAGAGCAGCACCGTTGTTTTTGTTGTTATTTGCCGTCGAGTCAGCCCTGACTCATAGTGACCCCTCCTTGGGTTTCCGAGGCAGTATCACTACGGAAGTAGGATTGCCCAACCTTCCTTTCGAGGAGTCGCTGGTGGGTTTGAACCGCCAGCCTTCTGGTTAGCAGTCAAGTGCCTTAGGCACTATGCTACCAGAGCTCCCTAGGTATAGAATAGTACCTCATGGTTGTTTGATATGTATCTCTCTAATGGCTAATGATCATAAATTTTCCTCATGTGTTCATTGGCTGCCTGAATATCTTCATTGGTGAAGTGTCTATTTATGTCTTATGCCCATTTTTAAATTTGAATGTTTGTCTTTTTAATGTTGAGGTGTTGGAGTTTTCTATTTTAGAGATTAAATCCTTTGTCTGATACTTCATTACTGAATATATTTTTCCTATTCTGTAGATTCTCCTTTTGTTCTTTTGAGGAATTCATTTGATGCACATAGAATTTAATATTTAGATAGTTCCAATCACTTAGTTTGTCTTCTGCTGCTTGTGCATATTGGGCTATGCTTGATAGTCTATTTATGCCATAAATTAGGGGTCCCAAGTTTGCTCCTATTTTTTCTTTGATTAATTTTATATTCACGTTGCAGTTTTTGAACCATCTGGAATTGTTTTTTGTGTATGGGGTGAGGTATGGATCTTGTTTAATTTTTCTGCAGTTTCACCAGGACCATTTGTGGAAGAGACTTTGGCCCTTTGTCAAAGATCAGCTGACCATAGGTCAATGTATCTATTTCTGGGTTCTTGATTCTGTTCCGCTGGTCTTTGTGTCATTGTAGTAATGCTAGGCTGCTTTAAGAACTGTGGCTGTATAGTAGGTTTTGAGATATGAGAGTATGAGACCTCCTACTTTGTTCTTCAGTAGTGCTTGGCTTACATGAGTCTCTTTCCTTTCCATATAAAAATTAATATTTTTCTATGTTTTTAATGAATGTTGATGTAATCTGAATTGTGATTGCATTGGATGTAAAGATTGCTGTGGGTAGTATTGACATTTTCATGATGCTCAACCTTCCTGTCCATGAGCATGGTATGTTCTTTCATTTATGTAGATCTCTTATAGTTTCTTGAAGTAGTGTTTTGTAGTTTTCTTTGTAGAGATCTTTTGTGTGCCCGGTAAGACTTATTCCCAAGTATCTTATCTTTGTGGTAGCTGTTGTAAATAGTATTGATTTCTTTTTCAAAGACCTTTTTGCTGGCGTAGAGGATTCCAACTGATTTTTGTATGTTGATCTTGTATCCCATCACTGTGATAAATCTTTCAATAAGTTCCAATAGTTTTCCTGCTGAGTCTCTTGGGTTTTCTATATATATAGGATCACAAAATCAGCAAATAAGGATAGTTTGACTTCTTCCTTATTAATTTGTAAGCCTTTTATTTCCTTTTCTTGCCTTTTAGCCTTGGCTATGACTTCCAATGCAATGTGGAATAGAAGTGGAGATAGAGGGCATCTTTGTCTGCTTCCTGTTCTCAAGGGGAATGGTTTCTGTCTCTCAATGTGCAACCTCACACCAATTCAGAAAAGCTGAATAAGAAGAATGGAGGAGGTTTGTACAAACTTGAGAATGCCTAATCTTATATCCATAGGAGGCTTGATTACCAGACCTTTCAGTGTGACATACCAACTCACTTTCAAGCACAGACAAAGGGAACTGAAGCATGTTTGTGCGGTTAGGTGTCTTAGAAGGAAAATAAAATTCAGAACAAAGAGAGGAGAAACACAGATAAAATTCATTTAAAAATATCTTGAATACTTGCCATACATCCAGTTCTATGCTAGTTGTAGACAACATAACCAATGCTTGCTTCAGTGTGCTACATGAAGGTAATAAAAAAAGAATAAGAATAATGCATTACAATTAATTCTATAATATCAAAAATGAAAAAAAAAAAAAAAAAAAAGAAAGGCTCACTGCCATCAAGTTGGATCCGATTCACAGTGATCCCTCCTTGGGTTTCTGTATCACTACAGAAGTATATTGCCCAATCTTCCTTCCAAGGAGTGGCTGGTGGGTTTGAACCTTAAGCATTCTGGTTGGCAGTCAAATGCTTTAGGTACTACACCACCAGAGCTCCTAATTCTATTATGTTGTTGTTAGGTGTTGTTGAGTCATTTCCGACTCATAGCGACCCTATGCACAGCACAATGAAACACCGCCTGATCCCACACCAGCTCTATGATCCTTGCTATACATGAGCCCATCATCACAACCACCATGTCAACCCATCTCATTGAAGACCTTCCCCACTTTTTTCAACTCTCCACCGTACCAAGAGTGACATCCTTCTCCAGGGAATGGTCCCTTCTGACAACATGACCAAAGTAGGTGAAGCAGAGTCTGGCCATTCTTGCTTCCAAGGAGCATTTCGGCTGCACTTCTTCCTGGACAGATCTGTTAGATCTTTTAGAACTTAATGGTACTTTCAGTGTTCTTTGCTAGCACCACAACTCAAAAGCCTCAACATTTCTTTGTTCTTCCTTATTCATTGTCCATTTCTCACATGTATATGACAATTGAAAATACCATAGCTTATGTCAGGTAAATCTTAGTCCTTAAAGAGATATCTTTGTCCTCAGAACTTTGAAAGAGGTCCTTTGCAGCTGACTTGCCCAGTGCTACATGTTGTCTAATGTCCTGACTACTGTTTCCATTGAAGTCAATTATAGAAGCAAGCAATGTGAATTCTTTGACACCCTCAATCTTTTCTCCATTTATTATGATGCTGCTTATAGGTCCAATTGCGAGGATTTTTGTTTTCTTTATATTGAGATGTAATCCATACTACAGACTGTATTCTTCAATCTTCATCAAGTGCCTCATGTCATCCTCACTTTCAGCATGCAAAGTTGTGTCATCAGCATATCGCAGGTTGTTAAAGAGTCTTCCTCCAATCTGGATGCCACATTTTTCTTCATATAGTCCAGCTTCTCAGATTATTTGCTCAGTTTATAGATTGAATAACTATGGGCAAAGGATAAAACTCTGACACAGTCCTTTCTTGATTTTAAACCATGCAGTGCCCCTTTTTTTCAGTTCAAACAACAGGTTCCTCATGAGTACAATTAAGTGTTCTGGAATTCCCATTCTTCTCAATGTTACCCACAATTTGTTATGATCTACACAATCAAATCCCTTTGCATAATAATAATAAAAAAAAGTGTGAACATCTTTCTGGTATTTTCTGCCTTGAGCCAAGATCCATCTGACAGCAGCTATGATATACCTTGTTGCATGTACTCTTCTAAATCCAGCTTGCACCTCTGCAAGTTCTCTGTCAATATACAGCTGTGACTGTTTTTGAATTATCTTCAGTAAGATCTTACTTGCGTATGATATTAATGATATTGATTGATAATTTCCACATTCTGTGGGATCACCTTTCTTTAGAATGGGTACAAATATGGATCTCTTCCAGTCACTTGGCCAGGTAGCTGTCTTCCAAATCTCTTGGCAAAAACAAGTGAGTGCCTCCAGTGGAACATCCATTTGTTGAAATGTTTCAATGGATATTCTGTCAATTCCTGGAGCCTTGTTCTCAGTCAATTCCTTCTTTGTAGCTTTGACTTCCTCCTTCAGTACCACTGGTTCTAGATCATATGCCACCTACTGAAATGGATGAAGATCTACTGGTTCTTTTTGGTACAGTGACTCTGTGTATTCCTTCCATCTTCTTTTGATGTTTCCTGCATCATTCAATATTATGCCCTTTCTTTCAGTATTGCAACATGAGGCTTAAACATTTTCCCCTGTTCTTTCAGCTTGAGAAATGCCAAGTGTGTTCTTCCCTTTTGGTTTTCTAACTCCAAGTCTTTGCACATTTCATTATAGTAATTGGCTTTGTCTGCTTGAGCTTCTCTTTGAAATCTTCTGTTCGGCTCTTTTATCTTATCATTTTTTCCATTTTCTTTAGCTATTCTCTGCTCAAGGGCAAGTTTCTGAGTCTCTTCTGTCATCCATTTTGGTCTTCTTTTCTCATCTTTTTAGTGACTTCTTGCTTTCTTCATGTATGGTGTTCTTGATGTCATCCCACAATTCTTCTGGTTTTCGGTCATTGGTGTTCAATGCATCAAATCTATTCTTTAGATGGTCTCTAAATTGTTTTAATTGTCTTTAACTTCAAGTTGAACATGGATAGGAGCAGTCGATGGTTTGTTCCACAATCAGCTCCTGGCCTGGGTTTGGCTGAAGATACTGAGCTTTTCCATCACCTCTTGCCACAGATGTAGTCAATCTGATTCCTGTGTGTTCCATCTGGTGAAGTCCACATGTACAGCCACAATTTATGTTGTTGAAAAAAGGTATTTGGAATGAATAAGTCTTTGGTCTTTCAAAATTCTGCCCTGCGATTTCCAGTGTTATTTCTTTCACCAAGGCCAAATTTTCCAACTCCCGGTGATTCTTCTTTGTTTCCAACTTTTGCAATCCAGTCACCAGAGATAAGCAACACAATCTGATTGCATGTTTGGTCAATTTCAGACTGCAGAAGTTGATAAAAATCTTCAATTTCATCATCTTTGCCTTTTGTGGTTGGTGCTTAAATTTGAATAATAGTTGTATTAACTGGTCTTCCTTGTAGATGTATGGATATTATCCTATCCCTGACAGCATTGTACTTCAGGACAGATCTTGAAACATCCTTTGTGATGATGAATGCCATACCATTCCTCTTCAAATTGTCATTTCTGGAATAGTAGATCGTATGGCTGTCTGCTTCAAAATGGTGAAAAACAGTCCATTTGAGCTCACTAATGCCTAGGATATCAACCTTCATGTGTTCCATTTCATTGTTGACAACTTCCAATTTTCCTAGATTCATACTTCGTGCATTCCATGTTCTGATTATTAATGGATGTTGTCAGCTGTTTCTCTTCAATTTGAGTTGTACCACATTAGGAAACGGAGGTCTTGAAAGCTATGCCTTATCCATATCAGTAAGGCTTGTTTTACTCTGATGATGCAGTTCTTTCACCAGTTGTATTTTGAGGGCCTTCTAACCTAAGTGACTCATCCTACTCCTCTGTATTGGACAATGTTTCTAGACTATTGATAAAGTTGCATAGTAATGTATCAGACAGTGTTTCTCTGCTATTCATAAGGTTTTCCCTGGCCATTTCTTTGAAAAGTGGATGGCCTCTTCCTTCTTCCTAGTCTGTCTCAGTCTGCAAGCCACACTGAAACCTGTAACCATGTACACCCTGCTGGGTTTGAAACACTGGTGGCATAGCCTCAAGGCTCACAGCAACACATCACCACAGTAGGACAAACCGACAGACAAATTTGTCTCCCTTAGCTGTTTGAAACCTCTCCAACCTCCCCTTACCTGGATCCCTGCTGCTGTTGCCTCACTCTGTCCCAGCTCCACTGGCCTTTTTCTCTCCTTTCCCCCACTTTCCCACTTGCCACTTGTGGAACATGGCCTGTGTTCCTTCCCTTTACCTGATCCTGGTGGCTGACTCTTTATACTATAATAATTATATTATATAATATAATTATATAATATTATATCATATATAATAATTCTATTATAGAAATATATAAACAGTGATGTATGAGGATATTCTTAGTTTTAAATAATAAAATATGACCTCATTGAGTGATAAGAGCAAACATAAATCCTGAAAGGAGAAATAGCACAAATATAGAAGGTTTTCAGAAGACAAAGCAAGAAAATAAGGCGTACTCAGATAAATGGCCTTATATGCTATATAAAGGAGTTTGAATTTTTATATATTGAAAATGAGAGCATGGAAAAATTTAGCATTTCCTTTTATAACTATCACTCTGTGGAAAATGTGCTGTAGGATTTCAAAGAGTGTCAGGTAGACAAATCGCTCTGCTTTTGTGTTATTAACCTATTCTTTTGTCAAATATTGATTGAATGATTACAATGTGTCAGATACCAAGCAAGGTACAAATTAAAAGAGAAAAAGAAATGACTTTAACTAATGCAGTCAACAGTAAATCACAAACAAAACAAACTCACTGCTGTCTAGTTGCATCTGACTCATAGTGACCCTTCCTTGGGTTTCCAAGGCAGTGTCACTACAGAAGTAGATTGTCCAATCTTCCTTCTGAGGAGTGGGTGGTGTGTTTGAACCACCAGTCTTCTGGTCAACAATCAAATGCCTTAGGTACTATGTCACCAGAGCTCCCAGTGAATCACATGGTTATCAACTATTTAGAAGGCAGAATTAGCAAGATTCTGTCAACTTGTGTATGTGAGGTTTTATTGCTGGAGGTTTAGTCACATTTTCACTGATGTGTGAGGCTGGCCTGTTAGGGTGGTGGAAGTGGTGAAAGTGAGATGTCAACAATTGAAATCTTAGGTTAATTCAGAAAAAGAGGAAATGTGTACAATCTAAGCAAGCAAGTCAAGATAGAGAGTTAAAGAATACCATTAAGAAATTCAGTGAGAAATAAAAGATGTACCAATTTTCAATCAGATCAGTTTTAATAAATCCAGAGTGAGCAGTATGTAATAAGTAGAAGTGAAATCTTACTATACTGTAGGAGAAGTACTTCAGCATTCAACATAGGATAAGGGAAAAAAATTAGAGATCAGAGGAGAAAGAGAATTAAGAATGAGCATCATGGAATCTAGATGCCACAGGGTGACATGGTAGACTACAGCTTTCATTTTTAGCATTTGAGGGAGTGAATGAGAGCTGATGTCTGTTCAAACTTGTGTGTGTGATTATTAGCGCACACAAAAAAAGTGTTAGGTTGTCTGAGGTTGTCTCTCTGGCCTTAAATCTTAGTCCACAGTTTTCAATGCTCAGGGCAATAGTAAGAAAAAAATAAAAACAATCTGGCAGAGGCTTTCCTTCAGTGGGCATGATGGGCTTTGGTTCCCAGCTGTCAGCTTTTCTGTTAAGCCCTATGGTGAGTTGGAGGCTGCAGTTTCAGATGCTGGCCATCTGTCTTTGTTTCCACTGTGTGGAGAATATAGAAAATGCAGAGGGTGATTTCCTTACCTCTGAGGCCAGAAAAATATTTTGTGTAACTTTCTTTCTGTGGAAAGATTGAAAGATCGAAATTGCGTGTCAATGAGATTGGCACATATATAGATTGCTTCCATGACCAATAAGTGTACATAACAAAGCATACAATTTTTTTTCTCCTTATCCCCTCCCTTGTAGTCCCTCTGACTCCCTTTCTCCCTTAATTCTTTCCTCCATTTTCATCAAGCAATGTGTTTCTCCTATATTCTACCATAAAAATAACCATCCATCTGTCAGTTTGTCACACTCTGATAACTTGTGAGCTGTTATGATACATGAAATTATGCCACTGGAATTTCAAACATCAGCAGGGTCACAGGTGGTAGTTCCAGACTAAGACAAATTAGAAAGAAAGTCCTGGACATATACTTCATGAAAATCAGCCAGTTCACAATAGGACATTAAGAATCACAAGAGAATATTTTCCAACTCTCTTGCTTTGGACATGTCATCAGGAGGGATCAGTCACTGGAGGACGACATTCTGTTTGGAGAGGTAGAAGGCCAAAGATGACATGTGAGGCACTTGGTGAGATAGACTGGCACATGACTACAAAACTGGACTCAGATTTGCCAGCAATAATGAGAGTTACACAGGATGGAGCAGCATTTTGTTGTTTTGTATGTAAGATCATCATGTGTCAAAATTGATTTGAAGACAACCAATAGCTACAATGCAACAAGAGAATAAATGTACTCCTGGCTTCAGAGTTTCAAGCTTGTGAAAGAATAGCTATGTAAATACAATGGAAAAAGAGAAACCTATAAGATATAGGTCAGGGCAATAAATACCCAAGGGAGCAGCACTCAGTAAATCAGATGTTGTATTGCACTTGGCAAATCTGCTGTGAAAACCTCTTTAAAGTTTTCATGAGCAAAGATGTCACCTTTAAGACTAAGGTGTGCCTAACCCAAGCCATGGTATTTTCAATCACCTCATATGCATGTGAAAGCTGGATGATGAAAAAGGAAGACAAAAGAAGAGTTGATGCCTTTGAATTGTGAAAATACTATGGACAGCCAGAAGAAGGAACAAATTAGTCTTGGAAGAAGTGCAGCCAGAATGCACCTTGGGAGAGAGAATGACTAGACTTCATCTCACCTACTTTATTCATGTTGTGAGAAGGAACTATTTTCTGGAGAAGAATATCACGCTTGGTAATTAGAGGGTCAGAGAAAAAGGTGAAGACCTTCAATGAGATAGACTGACACAGTGGTTGGAACAATGGGCTCAAGCATAACATGGATTGTGAGGATGGTGAAGGACCAGGCAGTGTTTTGTCCTCTTCTACGTAGGGCCACTATAACTCAGAGACAAATCGACAGCACCTAACAACATATGATGTGAGAGTCACCAGTAGCATCAATAACTGTTCCTAAAGCGAAAAGAGAACAGTTCACAAAGAAACATTTAGCCTAAGAAACTTTAGTAGTGTTTTCACACTGCGTAAGTAGAGAAAATTCCTGGATAGTGAAGAAGAAGCAAGCGAGGTGTGAAAATATATGACAATTTTTAAAAAGTTTTGTGTGGTTGGAACATAGGGTATTGGGATGTGATTGTGCTGTAGGTTATTTCCATATTGAGAATGACCTTGTTATTAAGCAAAGCAGTTGATATTTCATACTGCAAATGTTAGGGAGTTTGAGAAATTTTTTTGCAAAGTTGTCAAGTGATCAAAGTTTGTGTATAAAATCTTCCTTCCTATTTATTTTCTGAAAGAACATGTATATTTGATGGGAAATGTAAACATCATGTCAGCGAATATACTATGAGGAAGAAAAAGTGATAGAATTGATTGTACAAATATTTCTTAAGTAGAAAAGATAGGGAATAAGGCATGATGGTTGTGAGGGTGGAATAGATTGGATAGCTGACAAAATTGGTTACCTCATTTGTGTATTTTCCAATAATTCTCAACTAATTGTCTTCAAAATCCCAAGAACTAGATAAGACATTAGGAGTGAAATCTTGAATAAGAAACCATGTTGTTGGGGAAAAAAAAAAAAAAAAGTGATCCCTTTTGGGTTTCTGCAGCAGTAAATATTGACAGAAATAGGTTGCCCAGTCTTCCTTCCATGGAGTGGCTGGTGGGTTTGAACCACCAACCTTCTGCTTAGCAGTCAAATGCCTTAGACCCTGCACCACCAGAGCTTCCTGCTGTTGTCGTTAGGTACCATCAGATCAGTTCCAACTCATAGCAACTCTTCCTACAATAAAAAGAAGCACTGCCTGGTCCTGCACAATTCTCACAATTGTTGCCATGTTTGAGCTCATTGTTGCAGCCACTGTGTCAATCTATCTTGTTGAAAGTCTTCATCTTTTTCATTGACACCCCACTTTACCAAAAATTATGCCCTTCTCTAAGGACTGGTCCCTCCTATAACACATCCAAAATATGTAAGACCAATCCTTCCATACTATATTCTAAGGAGTAGTCTACTTCATGCAAGACAGATTTGTTCATTCTTCTGGCAGTCCATAATATATTTAATATTCTTCATCAGCATTATAATTAAAAGGCTTCAATACTTTTTCGGATTCCCTTATTCATTGTCCAACTTTCACATGCACATGAAACAGTTGAAAATACCATGGCTTTGGTCCGGTGCACTTTAGTCCTCAAAGTGACATCTTTGCTTTAAAGAGGTCGCTTGCAGCAGATTTGAGCAATGCAATATACAATTTTATTTCTTCACTGCTGCTTCCTTGGCCATTGATTGTGGATCCAAGTAAAATGAAATCTTTGACAGCTTCAATATTTTTGCATTTATCACTTTGTTCCAGTTTTGAAAACCCACTTCCATCAAGCTGTTTCCAACTCCTAGCATCCCTACAGGACAAATATGCCTCATATGGTTCTCAATGCTAAAAACCTTTATGGAAATAGAGTGTCTCATCATTCTCTCACAGAACAGCTAGTAGGTTCCAAATGCCTTAACCACTGCACCAACAGAGTTCCTGCTTCCAGTTGTCAGGTTTTTTATTTTCAGTAACTTAAGATGTAATCCATACTAACAACTGTAGCCTTTGATCTTCATCAGTTTGTGCTTTGAGTTATCTTCATTTTCAGCAAGCAATATTGTGTCATTGACATATTCCATGCTGTTAATGAGGTCTTACTCCAATCTTGATGCCATGTTCTTCCTTGTATTGTCCAGCTTCTTGGATTATTTCCTCAAAACACATATTGAATTAAGTATAGTTAAACAATACAACTTGATGCACACCTTTTCTGATTTTAAATGTTATCTCCTTGTTCTGTTTGAATGACTGCCTTTTGGTCTTTGTGCAGGCCCCACTTGGAAAAAATTAAATGTTCTGGAATTCCCATTTTTTTTCAATGTTATTTATAATTTGTTATGATCCACACATTTCAATGCCTTTTCATAGTCAATAAAACACTCTACACAAGTAAACATTTTTAATGGTATTCTTGGCTTATACCCAAAATCCATAATACATCAGCAGTGATATCCCTGATTCTACATCCTCTTCTGAATCTGGCTTTAATTCTTGGCAATTTCCTATGGATCTATTGCTATAAAAATTACTGAATTATCTTCAGTGAAATTTTGCTTGTTAAATCAATTACATTATTTGATAATCTACACATTTTGTTGGATCATGTTTCTTTGGAATGGGCAGAAGCATGGATCTCTTCTAGACAGTTGGCCAGCTAGCTATATTCCAAATTTCTTGGCATAGATAAATTGAGTGCTTCCAGTGTAATATCAGTTTGCTGAAACTTCTCAGTTGGCATTCTGATAATTCCTGGAGCTTTGCTTTTCACGGTGCCTTCAATGCAGCTATGATTTCTTCCTTCAATCATCATTTCTTATCTGATGCAGCCCTCTGAAATGGTTGATCAACCAATTATTTTTGGTACAGTGATTCTGTGTTTACCTTCCATCTTCTTTTCATGCCTCCTGTGTCATGCAATATTTTGCCTATAATGTCTTTCAATATTGCAAGTCAAGACTTGAATTTTTTCTTCAGTTCTTTTAACTTGAGAAGTGTCAGCATATTCTTCCCTTTTGGTTCTCTAATTCAAGGTCTTGGGACATTTCACTATAATATTTTACTTTGTATTCTTGAAC
This sequence comes from Orycteropus afer afer, assembly GCF_000298275.1. Lineage (NCBI taxonomy): Eukaryota > Metazoa > Chordata > Mammalia > Tubulidentata > Orycteropodidae > Orycteropus > Orycteropus afer. The sequence goes on along the minus strand of NW_006921704.1, from coordinate 9,133,871 downwards.
CTCTATTTGAAATCTTCTGCTCAGCAATTTTTTTTTTTTTTTT
>NW_006921704.1:9132358-9133689 GCF_000298275.1 Orycteropus afer afer | reverse complement strand
TAATTTCTTCAATTCATTTTAGCTATTCTATACTCAGGAGCAATTTTAAGAATCTCTTCTGTCAGTCACTTTGGTCTTTTCTTTTCTTTGTAATAGTTTGTTTTCTTCATGTATGATGTCTTTGATGTCATCCCACAACTTGTCTGGTCTTTGATCCTTAGTTTTCAATGCATCAAATCTATTCTTGAGATATTCTCTGAATTCAGGTAAGATATACTCAAGACTGTATTTTGGCTCTCTTGGATTTATTTTGGTTTTCTTCAGCTTCAAATTTAAATTCCATTTGAACAACTGTCTATTCTGCAGTCAGCTTCTTGCTTTGTTCTGACTGATATTGAGCTCCTATTTTCTGTTTTCACAGATGTAGTTGATTAGAGTCTTATGTATCCCATTTGATAAGGTACATGTTTATACTCACTGTTTATGTTGTTGACAAAGGGATTTTCAATTAATAAGTCGCTGGTGTTGCAAAATTCTGTCATTCCAAACTCATCATCATTTCTGTCACCATGGCCATGTACATATACATAGACCAGAAGGCTGTCATTCAAACAGAACAAGGGGACACTGCATGGTTTAAAATGAAGAAGGGTGTGTGTCAGGGTTGTATCTTTTCCCCATACTTATTCAATCTGTATGCTGAGTAAACATTCTGATGAGCTGGACTACAGGAAGAAGAACACGGCATCAGTATTGGAGGAAGGCTCATTAACAACTTGTGATATGCTGATGACACAACTTTGCTTACTAAGAGTGAGGAAGACTTGAAACACTTACTGATGAAGATTGAAGACTACAGTCTGCAGTATGGATTACACCTCAATATAAAGAAAACAAAACTCCTCACAACTGGACCAATAAGCAGCATTATGATAAATGGAGAAAGGATTGAAGTTGTTAAAGACTTCATATTAGGTGGTTCTACAATCAATGCCAATGGAAGCAGCAGTCATTAGATCAGACAATGTATGTTGTTGTTGTTGTTATATGCTGTCAAGTCAAACCTGACTCATAGCAACCCGTCCTTGGGTTTCTGAGGCAGTACCACTACAGAAGTAGATTGCCCCATCTTCCTTCTCAAGGAGTGGCTGGTGGGTTTGAACCACCAGCCTTCTGGTTAGAAGTTAAGTGCCTTAGACACTATGCTACCAGAGTTCCCTAGACAACATATAGCACTGGGCAAATTGGCTGCAAAAGACCTCTTTTAAGTGCTGAAGAGCAAAGATGTCTCCTTGAGGATTGTGGTAGTTATGTTTGTGTATCAACTTGGCTAGGCCTGGTTGAGTGGCTGGGCAGCTGGATGTAGTATTCCCCATGATGAGACTGGCTAT
>NW_006921704.1:9128046-9128895 GCF_000298275.1 Orycteropus afer afer | reverse complement strand
GTGGAAAAGCTCAATATCTTCAGCCAAAACCAGGCCAGGAGCTGATTGTGGAACAGACCATGAACAGCTCACATGCAAGTTCAACTTGAAGTTGATGGCAATTAAAATAAGTACAAGAGAGACAAAATATGATCTTGAATATATTCCTACTGAATTTAGAGCTCATCTAAAGAATATATTTGATGCATTGAACACTAATGACTGAAAACCAGAAGAATTGTGGGACTTTATCAAGAACATTATCCATGAAGAAAGAAAGAGATCACTAAAAAGACGAGAAAGGAAGAGAAGACCAAAATGGATGACAGAGGAGACTCTGAAACTTGCCCGTGAGCGGAGAGAAGCTAAAGCCAATGGAAGAAATGACAAGATAAAGGAATTGAACAGAAGATTTCAAAGAGCAGCTCGAGCAGACAAAACCAATTACTATAATGAAATGTGCAAAGACCTGGACTTCAAAAACCAAAAGGGAATAACACACTCAGCATTTCTCAAGTGAAAAGAATTGAAGAAAAAAATTAAGCCTCGAGTTGCAATATTGAGAGATTCTATGGGCAAAATATTGAATGATGCAGGTAACATCAGGAATACACAGAATCACTGTACCAAAAGGAACTGGTCGATCTTCATCCATTTCAGGAAGTGGCATATGGTCTGGAGCCAATGGTACTGAATGAGCAAGTCAAAGCTTCGATGAAAGAATTGGTGAAGAACAAGGCTCCAGGAATTGACGACATACCAATTGAGATATTTCAACAAACGGATGCCCCATTGGAGGCACTCACTAGGTTATGCCAAGAGATTTGGAAGACAGCTATATGGCCAACTGACTGGAAGAGATCCATATTT
>NW_006921704.1:9120353-9127858 GCF_000298275.1 Orycteropus afer afer | reverse complement strand
AGAAAGATGTTTACTTGTGTTTTATTGACTATGCAAAGGCATTTGATTGTGTGGATCATGACAAATTATGGATAACATTGAGAAGAATTGAAATTCCCAAACACTTGATTGTACTCATGAGGGACCTTTACCTTGACCGGGAGGTTGTTGTTTGAAAGGAACAAGGGGACACTACATGGTTTAAAATCAAGAAGGGAGTGTGTCAGGGTTGTACCCTTTCCCTATACTTATTCAATCTATATACTGAGCAAATAATCTGAGAAGCTGGACTATATGAAGAAAAATGTGGCATCAGGATTGGTGGAAGAATCATTAACAACCTGAGATATGCAGACGATACAACTTTGCTTGCTGAAAGTGAGGATAACTTGAGGCACTTACTGATGAAGTTTGAAGAATACAGTATGCAGTATGGATTACATCTCAATATAAAGAAAACAAAAATCCTCCCAACTGGACCAATGAGCAGCATCACAATAAATGGAGAGAAGATTGTGGTTGTCAAAGAGTTCATGTTGCTTGGTTCTACAATCGATGCCAATGGAAGCATCAGTCAGGACATTACACAACGTGTAGCATTGGGAAAGTCAACAGTGAAGGAACTGTTTCAAGTGCTGAAGACTAAGGTGTGCCTGAAACAAACCATGATATTTCCAATCACCTCATATGCATGTGAGAGCTGGACAATGAATAAGGAAGACTGAAGAATAGTTCATACTTTTGAGTTGTGGTGCTGGCGAAGAATGCTGAAAGTATCATGGAGTGTTAAAAGAACTAACAATTCTGTCCTGGAGGAAGTGCACCCAAAATCCTCCTTGGAAGTGAGAATGGCCAGACTTCGTCTCACCTACTTTGGTCATGTTGTCAGAAGGGCCCATTCCTTGGAAAAGGATGTCATGCTTGGTAGGGTGGAGGGTCGATGAAAGAGGGGGAGGCCTTCAACAAGATGGATTGACATGGTGGCTACTATGATGGGCTCAAGTATAGCAGGGATCGTGGAACTGGCACGGGATTGGGCAGTGTTTCGTTCTGCTGTGCATGAGGTCACTATGGGTCGGAAATGACTTGATGGCACCTAACAACAACAACAACATAGTGAAATTCAGGATTTGAATATTAAAAGTATTGAACAGACTTTAAATTTTTGTAGTTACTTGTGTTTTTTTCCTTTATGAGAGTATTTAATATATTACAAGAGAAAAAGAAAATTCATACTTTCATAAATTTTCTGCTGTTGAAGAAAATAACAAAATTACCAAACCAAATAAAATCCACTGCTTTAGAGTAGATTCCTACTAATAGCAACACTATAGGACAGAGTAGAGTTGTTTACCTGTGTTTTATAAACTATGTAAAGACATTTGACTATGTGGATCATAACAAATTATGGTTAACACTGTGAAGAATGGGAATTCCAGAACACTTAATTGTGCTCATGAGAAACCAACCAACCAACCAACAAGGGAGCTCTGGTGGCCTAAGGCATGAAGTTGTTTTCCAATAGAACAAGGGGATACTGAATTGTTTAAAATCAGGAAAAGTGTGTGTAAGAGTTGAATCCTTTCACCATGCTTATTGAATCTATATGCTGAGTAAATACTCTACAGTAAAGTTTTACTATACTAATGGGAACATGCCATCATACTCATTAACAACCTGCAATATGCAGATGACAGGCTTGCTTGCTGAAAGTGAAGAAGACTTGAAGCACATACTGACTGATGAAGAGTACAGTATTCCATACAGCACACATCTCAACATGAAGAATATGAAAATCCTCACAACTGGGTCAATAAGCAACATCATGATAAATGAAGAGAACTTTGATATTGTCAGAGATATCATTTTTCTTGACTCCACAATTAACACCCATGGAACATCCCTCAAGAAATCAACAATGCATTGCACTGGCAAATCTGCTGCAAAAGACCTCTTTAAAACGGTAAAGAGTAAGATGTTACTTTGAAGACTGAGGTGCACCTGACTCAACTCATGGTATTTTCAATCACCTCATATGCATGTGAAAGCTGGGCAATGAATAAGGAAGACTGAAAAAGAATTGATGTCTTTAAATTATAGTGTTGGTGAAGTACACTGAAAACACCATGTATAACCAGAAAAAGGAACAAATCTTTCTGGGCATAAGTATAGCTAGAATGTTCCTTAGAAGCAATATTGATCAGACTTCATCACACCTATTTTGGTCATGCTGTCAGAAGGGACTAGTTTCTGGAGAAGGATATCATTCTTGTGAGTAGAAGTTCAGTGAAATAGGGGAACACCCTCACAGAAATGGACTGACACAGTGGTCAGACTTCATCTCACATATTTTGGTCATCTTGTCAGAAGGGACAAGTCTCTGACAAGGATAATATGCTTGGTAAAGTAGAGGGTCAGCAAACAAGGGGAAGACCCACAAGGGGATGGATTGATACAGTGACTGTGACAATGGGTCATACATTGCAAAGATAGTGAGAGTGGCACAGGACCAGACAGTGTTTCTTTCTGTTGTACCTAGGGTCTCTATGAGTTAGAGCCAACTCAGAGGCACCTAACAACAATTATAATTCAACTAAATCTGTACAGATTTATATAACATTTACTTGAAACTTTTTCATAATTAAGAAGATTGCTGAGTCTAATAATAGATGTAACTATAAATAAGAGGTGGCTGAATTGCCACTCAATAAATAAAGGTGTAACCTTGCCTTTTGTCTCCATCAGGAAGACTGTTAGTTTTCCTTGTCATTACAGAATCTGACAATAGAGCAGTTTAGAGCATACAATATGCAAAGACTTATCTAAATATTCTTAAAATGTTTGAATTGTTGAAAAAAATAGCACAACAATGAAAATTAAATGAATTTTCATTTTATAATAGAGTGTGAGGTATTGATATATACATACACTCAACCACGTTGATTTTAGTTGTATTCTCTTCCTTAACTCTCATTGCTCTTCTAATCTTGCCATGTTCCCATCAAGTTTATAACTTTGCTCACATAGGGTTAGGTATTGCTAAGTCAGTGTACTGACCACCATGAGTGAAAACTTTAATTCGAAATACATGATATACAAATGAATTCAGCCAAAGTAAGATGTGAAGACAATAGTAGGAAAAAAAAAAAAAAGAAGAGGAAATTATATTTATTATCTACATAATAAATTGTTTAAACTAGAAATATTTTTACAAGCAAAATACTTTGCATGGGATTACAATTCCACAGGATATTAAAATTATTTAATTTGCACATCACATAATTTGAATGAATTACGTGCCATTGATTAACTGCATCATAATGAGTGCCTTTGAAGTAAATGTTTAAAACAACAAAATGAGATAAATTCTTTTTGAAATTTAAATATGAAGAGAGACCAGAAGAAGAACCAGGACAAATGAACTGAGTCTCAAGAACAGTTTTTTTTTTTTTTTTTTTTTTTAAAGATTGCATGATCAAGGATATAAACCATTATTGGTTCTTTTCACTTACCCTGTTTTCTCCAAATAACTTACGACTTCCAGTGGAAACCTTTGAATTCTATGACATCAGGGAATAATACATTTTACAGCTTTGATTTACTTTGTATAAAGCATTGTAGAGCATTAAGAATTAAAGGACAATAGATATGTTGTAATAAAATTGGAAACTTAAGCTTTGTTTCATTTTTCTGCCTCTAAACTTTTTTTTCCACCCTAAATTTTTAACTAAGCATTCAGATGAACAGAATCTCTTCCATTGCTGCTTCACTTGCTTTTTTATTTAATCTTTTTTAAAGAGAATATTTAGCCTACTTCTTATTTATTTATTTATCTTGTGATTTGGGTGAAAGTTTACAGAGCAAATTCATTTTCCTCACAGCAATTCATACACATTTTGTTTCATGACATTAACTGCAATTCCCTACAGGGAAGCACCTCTCCTCCCACTTCCTCCCTGCAGTTACCTCTTGCCTGTATCCTTCTTTCCTTTGTATTCCTGCTCCCTGAGCTATCTCCCTGTGCAAATACTGCCCTTTTGTTCTCCTATGATTGATCGTTCTAAGGAGTATATCTACCTGATGTAAATGTTCACCCTATATGCCTGTCTATTGTTTTACTGCAAGCCAGGACAGTGTGCTCAATTCCAGATTTAAGGGTAACTAGGGGCCATGCTCTTGGGGGTCTCACCAAGAACTATCAGACCAGTAAACTTGGTCTTTTTTATGATTTCGAGGTTTGTTTCACATTGATCTCCCACTCTATCCAGGATCTCCTGAATCAATCCCTTTTCAAGTAGTTGACAGTGGTAGCCAGGAACCATCTAGTTCTTCTGTTTTTGTGGTCATATAGGCTGAGGTTCACATGGTCCACTAGCTCCTTGGACTAATTGTTTCCATGCGTCTTTGGTTATCTTCATTATTGTTTGCTCTGGATGACTAGAGACCCATTGTGGCATCTACGTGGTTGGTTGCAAATTTTTAAGACCTCAGTCACTCTTCATCAAACTAGGATGTGGAACAATATTTTTGTGTAGTATGTTATGCCAGTTGAGCTTGATTTCTCCCATGAACATGGAACTTACCCCACACATTCAACAACTCATTCCCTCAAGGGGTTGGCTGTGACTTTCTTTTGCCTTTAGGTATTTGAGTATTTTTCTTGCCTTGAAATTAGATTATAATTCTTTCAAGGTTTTAATTTTAAGCATTTTCCACCTTATTATTCTATCCCATATCTAATGATTATTCAGCAAATATGTCTAATCACATCAAGTAAATAAGATTCAACTTGTAAGATTTTTAAATGATGTAAATATATTAATATTTTCATTAATTTACTTGCTTTGGTACTGATGAATGCTCAAAAATGGAAATTTATCATGATTATAACTGTTTTCTAAGCAACTATCAATCTGATTTTAATTAACATGATGAATGCAAGCAGCAGACATATCCATTTATCATATTACATTACTATTTACAACTTTACAAATTAAAGTTGATTGAGAATATATATTTAAAAGTAAAATTTGTAATTGTCTTAATTTAAATAACAAATTACCATTAATCAACCATTTAAGTTATAAACTATTACAGATATTTTACCTTTATTATTCTTAGTTATAAATGAGGTACCAAAATCTTAAAGTCATATGTGCTTATTATGACAGATTTAAGAAAGGAACATGGAACTATTTTGGCAGAGTATAGAAAAATTTCTTGAGAAATTAAATGGATGATTTGGAAAATGGCATTTATTTTCAGATAAATTACTCAAATTCAGCTATCATAATTTTGCATAATTCTTCAATATTTCACAGGTATACAGTGGGCATACAATATAACTTAATTAAATTTTATGTTTCAAAGCCACCAGCCACTCCTCAGAAGAAAGTTTGGGCAATCTACTTCTGCAGCGATACTGCCTCAGAAAGCCAAGGAGGGGTTGCTATGAGTTGGGTCTGACCCAATGGCACATAACAACAACAACAACAACAAATCTTATCTCAACAGTTAATCTTTCATCAAATAACAAGATTTCTTCGTTTTTATTTGTCCTTATATTTTGTGTGATCTCTTGAACTTATCTACTGCTAGATGTAACTTAGAGCAATTTTATCTTCACTAAAAATTGTTTAAACTTTTGCTTTGCTCAAATTCACTTGAAAATGTCTGCTTATAAGGGAGGCCATGGACCATCATTTACCAAATATATACACAGATGAGAGTAATGCTATAAAGTGAATATTTGACTTCATGGAATTTATAATATAATTTAGAAAATTAAAAGTGTACAAAGTAAAATATTATTTAGTTCTCAGAAGATTTTAAACTTCTCACAGGTCCTAGCCTATGATATTAATCAGTTGGTAAGGTATGATGTCATTGTATGAGGGAAAACAGATCATTGTTTATATGCTTGGTATTTTCAAATGGCCATTACTTTTCTGTCAGTTTCTTGTACTATAGTGCTTGTATATTGCTGTGTGGCTGAAGGCTATGCCATCAGTATTTTGAATACCAGCAAGGTCACCCATGGTGGACAGGATTTTGTGGAACTTCCAGACTAAATAAAGTGGGAAAAATAACAGAACCATCCACTCCTGAAAAACATGGTCACTGAATACCTTATGAATAGCAGTAAAACACTGTCTAATATATTACATGAATAGCCCTGAAACATCATTTGATATAGTGGCAGAACATGATCTTCTCAGGTTAGAAGACACTCAAATATGACTGGAGAAGAGCTGCCTTTTCAAAGTAAAATCAACCTTGATAATGTGGATGGAATAAATCTTTCAGGACCTAATTTGCTAATGGAACATGATTAAAATTGGGAAGAAACAGCTGCAAATATCAATTATCAGAATGTGGAATGTACAAAATATGAATTTAAGAAAATTGGAAGTTGGCAAAAATGAAATGGAATTCATTAAGATCAATATCCTAGGTCTTAGTGAGCTAGAATGGACTGGTATTAGCTGTTTTGAATCAGATAATCATATGGTCTACTATGCCAGAAATGACACATTGAAAAGGAATGGTGTTGCATTCATCATGAAAAAGAATGTATCAAGATCTTTCCTGAAGTACAATACTGGCAGTGATAGAATAGTATCCATACTCTTTCAAGGAAGACCAGTAAATACTACTATTATTCAAATTTACACACCAACCACTAAAGCCAAAGATGAAGAAATTGAAGATTTTACCAACTTACACAGTCTGAAAGTGATCAAACATGAAATCAAGCTGTATTCATTATTATTGGAATGCAAAAGTTGGAAACAAAGATGAATCATTGGTAGTTGGAAAAATATGCTCTTGGTGAAAGAAATGATGCCCGAGATCATAAAACAGAATTTTGCCTTTTTTCAACAACATGAAGAGTGGCTATACACAGGACCTCACCAAAAGGAATACACAAAAATCAGATTGACTATATGTGTGGAAAGAGGCGATGGGGAAGGTTAATACCATCAGTCAAAACAAGGCCAAGACCTAACTATGGAACATACCATCAATTGCTCATATGCAAATTCAAATTGAATCTGACAAAAACAAGAACAAGTACATGAGATCCAAAATATGACCTTGTTTGTATCACACCTGAATTTACAGATCACGTGAAGAATAAACGTGATACACTGAACAATGACTAAACTAGATTAGTTAACGAATGACATCAAGAACATTATACATGGATAAATCGAAGGTAATTAAAAAGAAAGAAAAGGAAGAAAAGACCAAAATGAATATCAGAACAGACTCTGAAAATTGCTCTTGAATGGAGAATGTTGTTGTTGTTGTTAAGTGCCGTCGAGTCGTCTCCGACTCATAGCGACCCCATGCACAGCAGAATGAAACTCCGCCCAATCCCACGCCAGCCCCACAATCCCTGCTATACTCGAGCCCATCATCGCAGCCACTGTGTCAATCCATCTCGTTGAAGGGCTCCCCCTCTTTTGTCGACCATCCACCCTACCAAGCATGACATCCTTCTCCAGGGAATGGTCCCTTCT
>NW_006921704.1:9114619-9118732 GCF_000298275.1 Orycteropus afer afer | reverse complement strand
AGTGATCTCTTGCTTTCTTCATGGATAATGTTCTTGATTCTTCCCATAATTCATCTGGCTTTCGGTCGTTGGTGTTCAATGCATCAAATCTATTCTTTGGATGATCTCTAAATTCAGGAGGGATATATTCAAGATCATACTTTCCCAAGTATGGAATACTTGAATGGAGAATAGCTGAAGCAAATGGAAGAAATAACTAGACTAAATAAAAGAGCTGAACAGAAGATTTCAAAGTGCCCCTGAGAAGACAAACTAAATATTATAATGAAATGTGCAAAGACATGGAGTTAGAAAAGCAAAATGGAAAACATGTTTAGCATTTCTCAAGCTGAAACAACTGCATAAAAAATTCAAGCCTTGAGTTGCAATATTGAAGGATTCTATGGGCAAAATATTGAATTATGAAGGAAGCATAAAGAGAAGGTGGAAGGAATATAGAGAGTCACTATATCAAAAATAATAGGTAGATGTTCAACTAATTCAGGAAATAGAATATGATTAAGAACAAATGGTACTGAAGGAAGACATTCAGGCTGCACTGAAGGAATTGGTGAACTCATTAACAACCTGTGATAATGCCTCCAGGAATTGGTGGAATACTCATTGAGAGGCTTCAACAAACAGATGTAGTGATGAAGGCACTTACCTATTTACACCAAGAAACTTGGAAGACTGCTATTTGGCCAACTGACTGCAAAACATCAGTATTTGTATTCATTCCAAAGAAAGGAGATAAAAAAAAATGTGGAATTTATCAAACAATATCATTAATGTCACAGCAAGTAAAATTTTGCTGAAGATAATTCAAAAATGTTAGCAGCAATATTTTGAGAGGTAACTTCTAAAAATTCAAGCTGGATTCAAGAAGAGGATGTGGAATGAGGGAAATTATCACAGATGTCAAATGAATCTTGGCTCAAAGCAAAGACTAGCAGAAAGATTTTTACTTTGCTCTATTGACTATGCAAAGCTATTTTATTGTGTGGACTATAACAAAGAATGGGAATTCCAGGTCACTTAATTGTGCTCATGAGAAGCCTGTGCATAGACAAACAGACTGTCTTTTGAAAAGAACAAGATATTTCCTGGTTTAAAATCATGAGGGATATGGGTCAGTATTGTATCACTTCGCCACACTTATTCAATCTGTATGCTGAGCAAATGATCCAACAAGCTGGACTATATGGATAAGAATGTGGTATAAGGATGGAAGGAAGACTCATTAACAACCTGTGATGTGCAGATGACACAACTTTGCTTGCTGACAGTGAAGATGATTTGAAGCCTTTATTGATGAAGATGAAAGACAACAGTCTTGAGTATACTCAACATAAAGTTCAGTTCATCTCAACAGAAAACAAAAATCCCCACAATTGGACCAATAAGCAATATTATTATAAATGCATAAAAAATTGAAGTTATCAGGGATTTCATTTTACTTGGATCCACAATCAACACTGATGGAAGCAGCAATCAATAAATCAGGCGTCACTGATCAAATCTGCTGCAAAAGACCAAGTCAAAGTATTGAAGAGCAATGATATCACTTTGAAGACTAAGATATGCCTAACCCAAGCCACGCTATTTTCAATCACTTAATATGCATGTGAAAGCTGGACAATGAATAAGGGAGATCTAAGAATTGTTGTTGTTAGGTGCCATTGAGTCATTTCCGACTCATAGCGACCCTTGCACAGCAGAATGAAACACCACCGGATCCCGTGCCAGCTTCATGATCCTTGCTATACTTGAGCCCATTGTCACAGCCACTGGGTCAATCCATCTTGGTGAAAGCCTTCCCCTCTTTTGTCAACCCTCCACCTTACCAAGTATGACATCATTCTCCAGGAAATGGTCCCAAGTTCGAAGAATTGGTGCATTTGAATTGTGGTGTTGATGGAGAATACAGAAAAAACCATGGAGTGCCAGAAGCGAGGACATATCTGTACTGGAAAAAGCGCAGCTGAAATGCTCCTTGGAAGTGAGAATAGCCAGACTTCATTTCACCTCCTTTGATTATGTTGTCAGAAGAGACCATTTCCTGGAGGATATCATCCTTGTTAAAATAGAGGATCAGAGAAAAAAAAAAAAAAAAAGGAGAACCTTCATATACAGTGCAAGACCAGGCAGTGTTTTTTGGGGGGCAACTCACAGAGTCACTGTGGGTTGGAGTCAACTCGATTGCACCTAACAACAGCAACATTTCCAAATGAAATATACCTTTTTTTAAATCACTTTAAATGCATTTGATGGACATTTGAGCAGTTTCCTTTTTGGGACTATTATGACTAATGCTCCTAGAAATATTTATGTGCCAGTTTTGGATGGAGAAATGTTTGAACTTATCATGAAAGTCAATGGGTGAATTCATTAGTCCATATGGCAACTCTATGTTAAACATTCTGGGGAATGCTCAAACTGTTTTTCAAATTGGATATAACATTTTATATTCCCTCTAGCTATGTGTGTGGGCTCTGATTTTCCCACATCCTTATCAACATTTGCTAATGTCTATCTTATTTTTATTATAGCCATGCTAAAGATTGAAAAGTGTTAAGTTCTTGTGGTTTTGATTTGCATTTCCATGATGAATAACATTGTTAAGTGCTGCCAAGTCCTATCCACCTCATTGCAACCCCATGCACAGAAGAACGAAACAGTGCCTGGTCCTGTGCCAGCATCATTATCCCTGATATAACCTGAGCTCATTATTGCAGCCACTGTGTCAATCCATCTCGTTGATGGCCCTCCCCTTCTTCATTGACCCTCTACTTTACCAAGCATGATATCCTTCTCCAAGGAATGGTTCCTCCTAACAATATAACCAAAGTAAGTGAGGCGAAGTCTGGCCATTCTAGCTTTGAAGCAACATTCCAGCTGCACTACTTTCCACACATATCTGTTAGTTCTTTTTGTAGTCCATGGCACCCTTAGCGTTCTCCAACACCACGATTCAAAAGCATCAACTCTTCTTCAATCTTCCTTATTCATTGTCCAGCTCTCACATGCATAAGAGGCAATTGAAAAGACCATGGCTTGGGTTAGGCACACCTTAGTCTTCAAGGACACATCTTGGATCTTCACCATTTCAAAGAGGTCTCTTTTCAGCAGATTTGCCCAGTGTAATACATCCTCTGATGTCTTGACTGCTGCTTCTATTGGTGTTGATTATAGAACCAAGTAATATGAAGTCCTTTACAACTTCAATCTTTTCTCCACCCGCCATGAAGCTGTTTATTGGACCAGCTGTGAGGTTTTTGTTTTCTTTAAATTAAGGTGTAATCCATACTGCAGACTATATTCTTCAATCTTCATCAGTAAGTGCTTCAAGGCATCTTTACTTTCACCAAGCAATGTTGTGTCATCTGCATATCACAGGTTATTAATGAGTCTTCCTCCAATCCTGATGCTGTGTCCCTCTTCATATAATCCAGTTTCTAGGATTATTTGCTCAGCATAAATAATTGGATAAGAGTGGTTCAAGGATACAACTCTGATGCACTCACGTCCTGATTTTAAACCATGCAGTATCCCCTTGTTCTGTTTGAATGACAGCCTCCTGATCTATGTACAGGTTCATCCTGAGTACAATTAAGTGTTCTGGAATTCCCATTCTTCTCAATGTTATCCGTAATTTGTTATGACCCATATAATTGAATGCTTTTGCGTAGTCAATAAAACACAAGTAAACATGTATCTGGTATTCTTTGCTTTGAGCCAAGATCCATCTGACATCAGAAATAATATCCCTCATTCCACATCCTCTTCTGAATCCAGCTTGCTTTTCTGGAAACTCTCTGTCAATACACCATTGCAATTGTTTTTGAATTATTTTCAATAAGATTTAACTGCATGTGATATTAATAATATTGCTCAATTATTTCCACATTCTGTGGTATCACCTTTCTTTGGAATGGGTACAAATATGGATCTCTTCCAGTCAGTTGGGCAGGTAGCTGCCACTTGTCAGCTCTACTACTATACACCTGGGAATTCTGATCATTCATATAAACTTGTAGGAAAATTGTCTGCCAACCCTATATATGTTCTTGGATACCCTCCCCATTTCGTAGACATACCTAATCGTACAGCCTGTCCATGCATATATCCATC
>NW_006921704.1:9112885-9114058 GCF_000298275.1 Orycteropus afer afer | reverse complement strand
TCATGGCTCTCACTTCTTTAGGGTATATACCTAGTAATGGAATAACTGGATCAAATGGTATTTCTAATTCCAAATTTTGGAGGAATCGCCATACTGTTTTCCACAATGGTTGTACCATGTTACAGTCCCACCAGCAGTGTATGAGAGTCCCAATCTCTCCACAACCTCACCAGCATTTGTTATTTTCTATCCTCTTAAACTTTGCTATTAGTGTTGGAGCAAGATGGTATCTCGTTGTTTTGATTTGCACCTCTCTAATAGCTTATGATCTTCAGCATTTCTTCATATGGTTGTTGGCCACTTGAATATTCTCCTTGGTGAAGTGTCTATTCATGTCTTCTGCCCAGTATCTAATTGGATTGTTTGTCTTTTTGTTATTGAGGTGTTGGAGCGTTCTATAAATTTTAGAGATAAGTACCTTGTCAGATATGTTATTACCAAATATTTTTTCCTAATCTATAGGATCTCTTTTGACTCATTTGGAGAAGTCTTTAGAGGCACATAAAAATTTAATTTTTAGAAGGTCCCAATCATTTGGTTTCTCTTCTGCTGTTCGTGGATTTTGAGTTATGCTTGATAGTCTATTTATGCCATATAATAGGGCATTTAAATTTGTCCCTATATTTTCCCTGAGGAACTGTATAGTTTTGGGTTTCACATTTAAGTCTTAGATCCATCTGAAGTTCATTTTTGCATATGGTGTGAGGTACAGGTCTTGTTTCATTTTTCTGCAAATGGATCTCCAGTTTTGCCAGCACCATTTATTAAACAAACATTCTCTTCCCCAGTTAATGGATTTGGGCCCTTTGTCAAAGATCAGCTGACTATAGGTCAATGAATCTATTTCTGGAATCTCAATTCTATTCCATTGGGCTATGTATCTGTCATTAAACCAATACCAGGCAGTTTTGACTACTGTGGCTGTATAGTAGGTTTTGAGATCCAGCAGTGTGAGACCTCCTACTTTGTTTTTCCTCTTCAATAGTGCTTTGCTTATCCGAGGTCTCTTTCCTTTCCCTATAAAGTTAGTGATTGGTTTTTCCATATCCCTAAAGAATGATGATGTGATCTAGATTGGGATTGCATTAAATACATAGATAGTTTTGGGTAGAACTGACATTTTCACAATGTTCAATCTTCCTATCCATGAGCATGGGATGTTTTTCTATTTAT
>NW_006921704.1:9109331-9111743 GCF_000298275.1 Orycteropus afer afer | reverse complement strand
TTCTTTTGTGATGGGCCTGTTCAACTTTTCCACATCAGTCTGTGTTAGTTTAGTTAATTGGTGTGTTTCTAGAAATCTGTCCATTTCTTCCAAATTTTCTAATTTGTTGGAGTACAGTTCTTCATAGTATCCTGATATTATCCTTTTGATTTCAGTTGGTTCTGTTGTGATGTCACCCATTTCGTTTCTTATTTGTGTTATTTGTATTCTTTCCTTCTTTTCCTTTGTTAAATGTGCCAGAAGTTTGTCAATTTTATTGATCTTTTCAAAAAACCAACTTCTGGTCCTATTGATTTTTTACTATTGCCCTTCTATTTTCTGTTTCATTGATTTCTGCTCGAATCTTGATTATTTCCTTTATTCTGGTGACTGTGTGCTTTTCTTGCTGTTCTTTTTCTAATTGTTGGAAATATTGGTTTAAAGTGTTGATTTTGGCTTTTCTTTTTTGATGTGTGCATTTATTGCTATAAATTGGCCTCTGATCAGTGCTTTTGCTGTGTCCCATAGATTTTGGTATGTTGTGTTTTCATTCTCTTTTGATTCAAAGAATTTTTGAATTTCTATTTTTATTTCTTCTCTTACCCAGTCTTTCTCTGGGATGGTATTGTTCAGTTTCCATGTGTTTACTCTTTTTCTGTTGATCTTTCTGTTGTTGATTTCTAAATTGATAGTGTTATGATCGGTGAAGATACTTTGCAGTTTTTCAATGTTTTTAAATTTATTAAGGCTTGCTTTGTGACCTAACATATGGCAAAAGTTCCATGTGCACTGGAGAAGAATGTATATTGTGTTGCTGTTGGGTGAAGTGTTCTGTAGATATACATAAGGCTCAGTTGGTGGATTGTATTAGTTAGCTCTTCTGCATCTTTATTGAGTTTCTTTCCAGTTCTATCTTTTAAAGAAAGTGGTGTATTAAAATCTCCCACTATGAGTGTGGATTCATCTATTTGGCTTTTCAACTCTTTTAAAGTCTGATTTATGTATTTTGGGACTCTTTCATTGGGTCCATAGATTTTATTATAGTTATACCTTCATGATCAATTGATCCTTTAATCATTATATAATGTTCTTACTTGTCTCGTATGGTGGTTTTTGTCTTAAAGTCAATTTGATCAGAAATTACTATTACCACTCCTGCTCTCTTACAGTTGTCATTTGCTTGATATATCTTTTTCCAACCTTTGATTTTTAGTCCATTTTTTCTTTATCTCTAAGGTGTGTCTCTTGTAGGCAGCATATTGGTGAGTTTTGTTTTCTTATCCAATCTGCAACTCCATCTCTTGAGTTTTGCATTTAATCCATTAACATTCCATGTAATTATTGACAAGTATAATTTGGTTGCTGTCATTTTACTATGTGTTCCTTCAGGGTGTCCCTGGTTTCTTTGTTCCATATCATTTTCTGTGCTGAGCTCATTGTGTTTATGAATCCTGTTATCATTTCTTGTGTTGCTGTTGTTTAGTATTTGCTGTGTATTTGTGCTTGTCCTCTTTTTTATTATAATATGAAGATGTATAATTTTTCTTTGAGGTTACCCTGTGATTTATACTTTTCTCCCTGAGTTTATAACAGTCTATTCTGTCTTGCAACTCTTTTACCTTTCTTCACCATTTAGAAGTTCTGTAACTGCACAGTCTTTTCTCTCTTTTTGTTTGTATTTGTCCTCGCTTGCCAATTGATGTCTCTGGTTCCCTATTTACAATCTTGAAATCTCATTTTATTTTGGCTATGTCCATAGCTGTGGTTTCTGGGATATGTCATCTTGTGTATTAATAGTCTGTTGATATTTGCTATTTTGGTTTTCTGATCAAAGTACTCCCTTTAGTGTCTCTTGTAAGGTTAGTCTGGTTTTAACAAATTCCCTTAGCTTCTGCTTATCTGGAAATCTCCTAATTTCACCATCATATTTGAGGGACTATTTTGCCGGGTATAATTCTTGGTTTAAAATTTTTCTCTTTCAGGGTTTTATATATACCATCCCATTGTCTTCTCACTTGCATGGTCTCTGCTGAGAAATCAGAGGTTATTCTTACTGGCTGAACTTTGTATGTAACTTTTTTTTCTTCCGTGTTACTCTCAGGATTCTGTCTTTTTCCTTGGTTTTGGTGAGTTTGATTATGATATGTCTCGATGATTTTCTTTTGGAGTCTATTCTGTTGGGGTTCATTGGATTTCCTGAATGGATATGTTCTCCTCTTTCATCATATCAGGGAAGTTTTCCTCCAGGAAATCTTGGATGATTTTACCAGTGGTTTTCTTTTTCTCTTCCTGTTCTGGAATTCCAATGACACATAGATTATTTCTTTTGATACTATCCCACATGAACCTTATGCTTTCTTCATTTTGTTTTGATTTTTTTTTCTGACTGATCCCTTTCCAAAGAAGTATTCAGGTATTTGTCTTCAATCTCAT
>NW_006921704.1:9101531-9108216 GCF_000298275.1 Orycteropus afer afer | reverse complement strand
TTTTTTTTTTTGTGATGATGGAATCCCTGTGTGTAGTGTGGATATGTATTTCTGTTTTTCATACAGAGGGTTTAGAGTTCAAAGTGTGAGATTTTATGGTAATTGACTGAATATGATTTCTTCTATTGAATGAGTGAAGTTATTGGTGCAGAAGGTAGAGGCAGAAGAAGGAAAGCTTAGTGTTGCTAGAGTCGGTTTCTACGGCTTTGAGCTGGGTATTATTGATGATGTATTTATTTGCAATACCGTGGTTCAACTTCAGGAAAAATTCCTTTTGTTAGAGGGTCACAAATTTCTGCTAATTTCAGGCACACTCAAAGACCCCGCCTCCGCAGCCCCACAGCGCCAAAGCACGTCTCCAAGGCAAAATTTGGGGACCAGGCTCAGCTGCAGTTTCTTTGTTCTCTGTGCCCCATCTGCCTGTGGTGCTGACGCAATCCAGCCAGACCACCTATGGCCTACTCTGGAGTTTGTCTGTGATACTGCCCACCTGCAGTGCCAAAAATGTGTGCAATTTCAGGTGTGTTGGACTCGGGCGAGTACCTGAGCAGGCTCTTAGTTATGATGTATTTATTTGCAAGACCATGGCTCAATCTCAGGAAAGATTCGTATTATTAGAGGGTCACAAATTTCTGCCAATTTCATGCACACTCAAAGCCCCAGCCTCCATGGCCCCACAGGGCCAAAGTGTGGCTCCAGGGCAAAATTTGAGTGAGCATTCTCAGCTGCAGTTTTTCTGCTCTCTGTGCCCTGTCTACCTGCGGTGGTAATGCAATCCTGCCCAACTGGCAATGGTTACCTCTGGAGTTTGCAATACTGCCCACTTGCAGCACCAAAGATGTGTGCAATTTTAGCTGTGGTGGATTCGGGGGAGTACCTGCCAGTGACCTGCAGTCCCGATAACCATGGCAAAGAAAAGCACAGTGTCTCCCAGTCTGACCCAAGCCCGCTCTGTAATCTGCTGGGAGGGGAGGGAGGTAGCCTTTCTGGCGCACCAGTGAGATCTCCACCTGAGTCTCAGCAATGGTGTCTGTGTCCCCCTGCACCCTCACCACCCAAATTACCGACAAAATCAGCCACTGGAGACAGATCTCTGCCACTGCCTGCTGGAATATTGTAATGATTTCTCCTATAAGTGATCTCGTTCTTGGCTTAGGGATCTCAGGCAGCCGCCACTGCCCGACAGACAGTGACTGCCCCAGAAAGGTTTCCAATGGTCTCTCTCGGGTGCTCATTCATCTTCCAGCAATAGTTCTTTCCTAAAAAATCTGCCTGGCCTTTCCTCCAATTCTGCTCTTCTGTGTTTGCTGCAATCTGATTCAGTGAGCTCTTCAGAGCACCAATAATCTCAATTCAAACTGTTGCACCTAGTTCTTAAAGTTCTTAGATGCCAGAGGGAAAAAAACACCATGCTCACTGGTGAGACTCCATTTTGAATCCCCCTTCCATGTTCTTTTGATGTTTCCTGTGTCAGTCAATATTTTGGCCATAGAATCTTTCAATATTGCAACTCGTGGCTTAAGTTTTATCTTTAGTTCTTTCAACTCATAAAATGCTGAGCTTATTCTTCCCTTTTCATTTTCTAACTCCAGGTCTTTGCATATTTCATTATAATAATTGACTTTGTCTTCTTGAGCTGGTTTTTGAAAGATGTTTAGGTCTTTTATCTTGTCATTTCTTCCATTTGCTTTACTTATGCTCTACTCAAGAGCAAGATTCTTCTCTTCTGACATCAATTTTGGTCTATTCTTCCTTTCTTGTCTTTTTAATGACCTCTTGGTTTCTTGATGGATGATATTCTTGATATCATCCCACAGTTGTTCTGGTTTTTGGTCACTGGTGTTCAATGCATCAAATCTGTTTTTAAGATGGTCTCTAATTCAGGAGGGATATATTCAAGATCATATTTTTGCTCTCATGGACTTGTTTTAATTGCCTTCAACTTGAACTTGAACATGCATATGAGCAGTTGATGATCTGTTCAACAATCAATTCCTGGCCTTGTTTTGGCTAAAGATATTGAACTTCTCCATTGCCTCTTGCCACAGATGTAATCAATATAATTCTATGTATTGCATCCAGCAAAGTGCACATGTACAGCCTTCATTTAAGTTTTGAAAGAAGGTATTTACAATGAATAAGTCATTGATCTTGCAAAATTCTATAATACGATCTCCAGGGTTATCTGTCACCAAGGCCATATTTTCCAAAGAGGTAGCTCATCTTTCTTTACAACTTTTTCATTCCACTCTCCAGTGATAATCAGCACATCTTGGTTGCATGTTTGTTAATTTCAGACTGCAGAAGTTGGTAGAAACATTCATTTTCCTCATCTTTGACTTTGGTGGTTGGTGCACAGATTTGAATAATAGTAGTATTAACTGTTCTTCCCTGTAGGCATATGGATATTATCTTATCACTGACGGCATTGTATTTCAGGACAGATCTTGAAACCATCTTTGTGATGATGAAAGCCACACCATTCCTCTTCAATTTAGCATTCCCAGCATAGTAGGTCATATGGTTGTCTGATTCAAAATGGTGAAAACGAGTCCATTTCAGGTCACTAATGCCTAGGATATCGAGCTTTATGCATTTCATTTCATGTTTGATAACTTTCCATTTTCCTAAATTCATACTTCATACATTCTGTGCTCTGATTTTTAATATATGTTTGCAGTTGTTTATGCTTATCGTGAGTAATGCCACATCAGCCATGGGAGGTCCTGAAAGCTTTATTCCATCCATATCCTTAAGGTCATCTCTACTCTTAGGAGTCAGCTGTTCCCCAGTCATATTTTGAGTGCCTTCCAACTTGATGGGCTTATCTTCTGGCACTCTATTGGATTATATTTCATGGGTATTCATACAGTTTTCCAGTAATATATCAGACAGTGTTTCACTGTTATTCATAGGTTTATACTGGCCAATTCTTTTGAGAAATGGATGACCTCTTCCTTCTTCTGAGTTTTTCTTAGTCTGGGGGCTCTGCTGCAGCCTTTCCACCATGGGTAAACATGCTGGCATTTTACAACACTGGTGGCATAGCTTCCAGCCTCACAGCAACATACAAGGCCCCACAGGATGACAAGTTCATCTCTCTTGGTTGTTCTTAAACTCTGTGCTCTCTTCCCCACCTTTCTGAGGCCCAGCCTTAAATAAAGACACCTAGAAGCCCAAGCCACACATCTGCTTACCTGTCTGGGGCCTGGCTTTAAATAAAGCCACCCCAGAAGCCCAAACGATGCATCTGCCTGCCTTTCCAGGGCCCAACCTTAAATAAAGCCAGCTCAGAAGCCTGGAGCAACTGGTGAGTTTGAATCATCTATTTCCTGGTTAACAACCAAATGCCTTACCCATTAAGCTGCTCTAATTTATGATAAAGATATGTTTGGGATGTGTAATCCTACATTTTTTTTTTTTTTTTTTCCCCAGAATTGCTTTTGCTAGTCTGGGTGTCTTGCAACTTTACATGAATTTTGTGATAAGCTTGTAAATTTTGGGAGGTGGAGGAAGCTAGTATTTTGATAGTGACTGTGCTCAATTTTTAGCTCTATTTAAAGTTTACCCCCATCTTAGCAATAATAAGTCTTGCAATCAATGAATGTGATATATGTTTCCACTTATCTTTAATTTCTTTTAGCATGTTTGTACCTTCAGTGTTCAAGTCTTGCACAGTTTTTGTTAAATATAATCTTGATTATTTTATTATGTTTGATTACACACACACACACACACACACATATGGAATTATTTTTTTTTATTTGGTACATAATGATAAATAGAAATGCAATTGATTTTTGTATATGGATTTCAATATAGTCATATATTCTTCAGATTTTTAAATAGCTGTATATGTTTTTGTTTTTTTGAGTCTGTTACTTTATTTCTTTGTCTATACAAATAGCATCTATAATCATTTTCCAAGTAACCATAACCTACTTCAGTCATTTGAGCCTGGAGATAATGAAAATGAGCAGTGTAACATAGAAAATAAATGCTAAAACATTCAGAAACTTGTTTAAGAAGCATTAAGTTTTTTTTATGGGGTTGGCAAATTTTGGAAAGGACATCAATGATGGTTGCAAACATTTTCTTACTGAATTGTATACAAGAAAAATGTTAAATTTGCAAATGTGCTATTATCTACATTTTTACTATTAAAAAAAATTGATTGAAGTACACTACCCAGTTACAATAGGAATGTCACTGTTTGGGTTCTCTAGTGACACTCTAACAGAAAAATACCACAAATGACTAACTGGTTTTAACAAACAGGCATTTACTCTCTTACAGTTTAGGAGGGTAGAAGTCCAAATTCAAAGTGCTACACTCTAGGGGCTGGGTGAAGTCCCCTCCACCTTGGGCCTCAACTCTGCCTCTTGCTCCTGGCCCATTGAAGCTGGAGGCTTTTCTTAACACAGGCAGCTGCTGGCTGATGATGTTGACAAACTCAAGTTTGACAAGTAAAATGGCACAGTCCCAAGATTCCCACATGACAAAGCAGACCACTAGTTCAAGTCAGAGAAAATCCTAAGATTGGCAGGAAACATGGAAAGCTGCTGAATGAAGACTCAGCTACATGCATGGTCCAAGTGTGCCAAAAAGCTTCTGATACCTTTCTCAAAACTCCTTATATACTGGAAGCAGACCACATCCCTAAGGCAGCTTCTAACCTCCTCCAGTATATTCCACCATGGAATTGGTTACCAATCTCATCATGTGAAATAAGTATACCCAGCTGCCTAGCCACTCAAAACCAGGCCAAGCTAAGTTTACACATAACCTTAATTACAACAGCCACCACTTAAAAATATAAAGAAGTGTTAAATTACATAGAATACCTACATAGTTGGAAAACCTAGACTCATAGCAACCCCTTCTTGGGTTTCCAAGGTGGTATCTCTATGGAAATAGATTGTCCAATCTTCCTTGTGAGGAGTGGTGGGTTTGAACCCCCTACTTTCTTGTTAGCAGTCAAATGCCTTAGGTACTACACCAACAGAGCTCCCAAAAATATATAAGAAGTGTTCAATTGCATAGATTACCTACAGAGTCAGAAAACCCAGAACAGATTTATTTGCAATGAAGTTTCCAAATGTCTTTAGCATTTGGAAACTTCCTGAAAATTTTAAAAAGGATGTATTAACATGTAAAGAAAAGCAGCCAAAAAATATATATTTTTCACTCATCATTGTATATTGTTTGAAAGGTGTGTAAAATATGTGAAATGATATTTGATTTTACATGTATGGTATAAGACCTAAACTTTCATCATAACTTTCAAAAAATGATAGCTAAAATTAAAAAATATTAAGAGAGTATCTCTGAGAACTAAGAATCTAAAGTTGATGCCCAAAACTGTCAGCCACTAAACTATGACTAAATGCATCAAGCCAGGCACTGTTTTATTAGCCATAGTGCATGGTAGATGATATATTGTTGTTGTTGTTGTTGTTATGTGCCATCGAGTCAGCCCTGACTCATAGCGACCCCTCCTTGGATTTCCAAGGCAGTATCACTACGGAAGTAGGATTGCCCAACCTTCCTTCCGAGGAGTGGCTGGTGGGTTTGAACCACCAGCCTTCTGGTTAGCAGTCAAGTGCCTTAGCCACTATGCTACCAGAGCTCCCAGATGATATATAGAAAATCTTTAACACTAGTTTCCTGTCAGGTGTGAAAAATCTTCTGTTAGCATGAGATCTACCTCTCTATTCCAAGAGTTATTTATCACATGGAATAGATTGAAGGTGGTGACCAGATGACCAGTAAAATAGGTTGATTTTGACATGATACTGTCTGAAGTAAAGGTGAGTGACATAAGATGGTGGAATGTCACCTAGGCTGAAGTGCAGTTCTAGAAAATGGAGATTTTTTTCCATGTAGGAGAATGAAGTATGGGATCTGTTGAGAATTATACCCAAGACACAGTTTGAGCAGTGTACAAGCAAAAAACCACACCAAACTCACTGCCATTGAGTGGATTCTGACTCATAATGACCCCATTGGTATTCCCAGGTGGTAAATCTTTTTGGAGGTAGATTGCCCATTCTTTCTGCAGAGTGGCTGGTGGGAGTGGTGTAAAAAGGTGCCAATAAATAAGTGTAAAATACTGAAATTCCCAAAATTCAATATGGGCACAAGCTGCTATATTGTAAGTCCTGCTGTATCAGTGAGTGGAGAGAGTATCTCCTTTTGGCATTATGTATGTTCAGAATGCTCTTTAGTGACCTGTCCCCTTCGAGGCAACCATTATTAATCGATTTGCTGAGAAATTGTTTGTATTTGTTGTGATTATGTATCCTGGAGTCCCAGGTTGGCAAAAATGGTTAAGCACTTGGCTACTAACCAAAAAATTATCAGTTTGAATCCACCCAGAGGCATCTTGAGAGAAAGGACTAGCTATCTACTTCTGTAAGGTCACAGCCATTTTATCAAATGCATCAACTGATATGATCATGTGGTTATTTTCCTTTGTTTTATTTATCTGGTGGATGGTGTTATTTGTTTTTCTAATGTTGAACCATCCTTGCATACCTGATATGAATCCCACTTGGTCATAATGAATGATTTTCTTGATATGCTGTTGGAGTCTATTGGCTGTGTGTGTTGGATTTTGTTGAAGATTTTTGCATCTATAATCATGAGGGATATTGGTCTGTAATTTTCCTTTTGAGTGATGTTT
>NW_006921704.1:9093464-9101001 GCF_000298275.1 Orycteropus afer afer | reverse complement strand
GTTTAAAGTGGTGATTTTGGCTGTTTCTTCTTTTTTGATGTGTGCATTTATTGCTATAAATTGGCCTCTGGTCACAGCTTTTGCTGTGTCCCAAAGGTTTTAGTATGTTGTGATTTCATTCTCTTTTGACTCAAGGAATTTTTGAATTTCAATTTTTATTTCTTCTCTTTCCCAGTCTTTCTTAAGTAGGATATTGTTCAGTTTCCATGTGTTTACTCTTTTTCCTTGATCTTCCTACTATTTTCTAATTTGATAGCCTAATTATCTGAGAAGATGCTTTGCAGCATTTCAATGTTTCTAAATTTACTAAGCCTTGTTTTATAGCCTAACATATGGTCTATCATGGAAAATGTTCCATGTGCATTGGAAAAGAATGTATATTGTGTTGTTGTTGGGTGAAGTGCTCTGTAGATATATTTAAGGTCAAGTTGGTGGATTGTATTGTTTAGTTCTTCTGCATCTTTGTTGAGTTTCTTTCCAGTTGTTCTGTCTTTCATCGAAAGTGGTGTATTAAAGTCTCCCACTATGACTGTGGAGCCACCTATTTGACTTTTCAACTCTTTTCAAGTCAGATTTATATATTTGGGGGCTCTTTCATTGGGACCATAAATATTTATTATGATTATATCTTCATGTTCAATTGTTTTTTTAATCATTATATAATTTCCTTCCTTGTCTTATGTGGTGGTTTTTTTCTTAAAGTCAATTTGATCAGAAATTAATATTGCTACTCCTGCTCTCTTATGGTTGCCATTTGCTTGATATATGTTTTTCCAACCTTTGATTTTTAGTCTATTTTTGTCTTTGTCTCTAAGGTGTGTCTTTTGTGGACAGCATACCTTTTGGGTTTTGTTTTCTTATCCAATCTGTAACTCTCCATCTCTTGAGTGGTGCTTTTAATTCTTTAACATTCAGTGCAATTATTGACAAGTATAAATTGATTGCTGTCATTTTATTATGTGTTTTTTCATGGTGTCCCTGGTTTCTTTCATATTATTTTCAGTGCTGAGCTCATTATATTTATGAATCATGTTATCATTTCCTTTGTCACTGTTGTTTTAGTATTTGTTGAATATTTGTGCTTGTCCTCCTTTTTATTAGTATGTGAAGGTTTATTATTTTTCTTTGAGGTTACCCTGTGATTTATAATTTTCTCCCTGAGATTAGAGCAGTCCATTCTATCTTGCAACTCTGTTGACTTCCTCACCATTTAGAAGTTCTTTAACTACACGGTACTTTTCCTCTTTTTGGCTTGTAATTGTCCTCACTTGCCAATTGATGTCTCTGGTTCCCTGTTTAAAATCTTGTAAGCTTATTTTACTTTGGATATGTCCATGGCTATGCTTTCTGGGTTATGTCTTCTTGTGTAGTATTGGTCAATTGTTGTTGTTGTTTGCTATTTTTGGTTTTCTGTTCAAATGACTCCCTTTAGTATTTCTTGTAAACTTGGTCTGGTTTTAAAAAATTCCCTTATTTTCTGCTTATCTGGAAATCTCCTAATTTCACCATCATATTTGAGGGACAATTTTGCCGGGTATATAATTCTTGGTTGAAAATTTTTCTCTTTCAGGGTTTTCTATATACCATCCCAATGCCTTCTCACTTGCATGGTTTCTGCTGAGAAATCAGAGCTTATTCTTACTGGTTGTCTTTTTCAATTAACTTTTTATTTTTCTCCTGCTGCTTTCAGGATTCTTTCTTTGTCTTTGGTTTTGATGAGTTTGATGATGATATGTCTTGGTGACTTTTTTTGGGGGGTCTATCCTGTTTGGGGTTTATTGGACTTCCTGGGTGGAAATATTATCATCTTTCATAATATCAGGGAAGTTCTCCTCCAACAAATCTTGGGTAATTTTCTCAGTGGTTTTATTTTTCTCTTCCTGTTCTGGAATTTCAGTGACACATAGGTTCTTCTGTCTGATGGTATCCCACATGAACCTTAGGCTTTCTTCATTTTCTTTTGATCTTTTCTCTGACTGATCCCTTTTCAAAGATGTATTCAGGTATTTGTTTTCAATCTCATTAATTCTGTCTTCCATTGAATCAATTCTTCTCCTTTTCCCTTCCAATGTGTTATCTAATTCTGACAATTTAGTATTAATCTTCTGGATTTCTAGCTGAAGATTTAGAATCATTTCTAATTTTTCATTTATTTTGTCATTTTGTTCTTGTATTTTCTTCCAATATTCTTCTAGGGTTTTGTCTGTGTTTTCCTTGGTCTGTCTCCCAATCCTTTGAAGATATTTAAATATAATTCTTTTGAATTCCTTATCAGAGAGTTTCAATGCTGCCTATTCCTCAGGGATGTGTTCTGGATCTGTATCCTGCTCCCTTTTTTCTATACCTTTATCTTGCTTCTTTGTGTGGACGGTGATGGTCTGTTGTCTTTGAGACATTGTGGCATTATTGTATTTAAATCTCTCTGAATTGCTTGTGAAGAGCAGCCAAGGGTGTGTTAGGCTCTTCCTGGTGGTTACAGTTGGCCTGTTGTGGAGAAGGAAGTGGTGTCTCTCACTCAGTAAGTGAAGCTGCAGGAGGTGTGGGTATAGTTGTGTCATATGGGGACAGTTGCTGTCTTCCACTCAGTTAAATAAAAGTTACAATTGCATAACCATCAAAAAAGTAAAAGCAAATGAACAAAAAATACACCATGTAATCACACAAGAATGATAACCAAAAAAAGAGAAAAAGAAGGAAAGAGAAAAGAAAGAAAGAAAACTGCACTATCCAGGGAGAGGACACTAAGAGAAAAAACATGTAGAGAAGGAGAATAATGAAGAAAAAAATGGGAAAAATGCAAAAAGAAATCAAGGAACATTGTTAACTACAAGAAGGAAAAAAAAATAAATAAAACCAGGAACAGGGGAAAAAAAAAAAAAAAAAAACTGAAAACTAGAAGCTAGGAGGGGTAGAATAAAGAATAATAGTAAAAAGAATAATAGTAGTAGTAGTTTTAAAAGAAACAAACATTTTAAAGTTTTAAAGCAAACAAACATAAAAAGAGAAGAAGGAAGAATAAAATAATTGAGGCAGTGCAGATCAGGGCACCCAGTCTCCATCTGAGTACACAGACTGGGATAGAATACCTGCTGGCCCAGAAAGTGGGTGGGAATGAGGGATGGCTGCATCTTTTTTCACCAACAGGTGTGGGGTAAAAGAGTAACAAGGGGAATGTTGCACCTTTCCAGTTGTCTGGGTCCGTAATGCCCTTGGGGTTCCTGGCAAGTGGAGCCTGTTCTTAAGTCCCTGGAATCTGGGAGAATACTGTCACTTTAAATATCCAAAATGGTCAAGCCACTTGTAAACATTCAAAATGGGTGTGGCCACCTTCCTCTTCACTGCTTCCCTTTTATTTCCCAGCCACCAGAGCAGTCCTCCGTGTAGTTCCTGGCTAGCAGGGCCAATTTTTAGGTTAATTCTTAGATCCTACCACCACTTGGCAATATCCAAGCTGTTTGTGCCATGGGGATTGCTGCCAGACTGCAGCTCCATATGTTTCCATTTTGGTGTTTTCATGCAAATTCTTCTGCTAGTTAGAGTTTAGTTCACTTCTACATCTTTCCCTTTAAGGCTTAGGGGTCCAGAATTATCTTCTGAATCTGTGTTAATTGATCCCCCTTTTCTTTATTGAAGAGGGTCTGTGCAGTCTTTCTATGTTTTCCAACATCGTACCAGAACTCTTTTACTCATGTTTTTAAAAACCGTATTTGAAATTACATCCTCCATAATGTTTTAAAGGTTTCTCATCCTCTTGCACCTGCTCTTCAGTTTTCCGTAATTTACTTTGTATGTCCACTATCTACACTTTTTCACTTCCATTTTCAGTTTCCATGATGCTGTGACATGGGATCTCTCCTTTTCTCTCTTGCTATTTTATTGAAATACATTATGGGGATGTTCTCAGAATCCATGACTATAGTTATCACTTTATTATCTTTATATCTTTATCTCCAATTAAGATTTTATTTCAGAGTATATTAATGTATAAGGGTTTCAGAGTAATGTATTAGACTGGCTCCAAGACATATTCAGTAAGGCATCCCAAGACATCTCCAATGTACATTTCAAATAATTGGACATATACTCCTTATTCTGATCTGCTCTTCTTATCTCAGTGAATGGTATTGCAACAATAGCTAACATTTATTCAACATTTACAACATGTCAGGCACTGTTTTAAGTGCTATACACTCATTAACATTTTTAATCCTTTCAATTAACCTTTGAGGTAGGTCTATTATCCCAATGAAGGAAGTGATGTACAGATAATGATTGATCAAAGTCACATAGCTGATAAGTAGCTGGGACTTGACTCACACCTAGACAGTCTTATTAAAAAAAAAAAAAAAAAAATGCATGTTACCATGCCTTTATCTTATATTGCTCAAGTCAAAAACCAGTAACATACTTGATGTTTCTTTCTCTTTTATGTTCAAATACTTAATAAATTGTCAGACATACAGAACTATTGATAGATATCCAAAATTTCCACATAAATGTGTGTGTGTGTGTGTGTGTGTGTGTATTTAAATTGTGGTCCACACTCTTCCCTTACACAAAACAAAACAAAACAAAACAAAAAAATCACTGCCATCAAGTCATATCTGACTCATAGTGACCCCTCTTTGGGTTTCCAAAGCAGTATTTCTACAGAAGTAGATTGCCCAGTCTTCCTTCCAAGGAGTGGCTGGTGGGCTGGAACCACCAGCCTTCTGGTTAGTAGTCAAATGGCTTATGCTCTACTCTACCAGAGCTCCTTCCCTTACCCAAGCATCACTCAATTGAAAGTGACATTTTCTCTGCTAGTGCTGGAGTGGAGACTATGTATTTCCAAACTTTCCTTCCTTCAAAGTTTCAGGAGAGATGTTTTCAGGAACACTTACTTGTTTGTTTGTTCACACATGCTTTCTGAGACTTAAATGTGTGATAGCATAGTTTTGGACCAATGCTTTGGAATATGAACTTCAGTTTATTTCACACCTGAGGAGAAAATAAAAGATTTAAAACCAAGTTGTGGTGTGTGTGTGTGTGTTTTAATTTCCTTTGTTTCAGAGCCATTTGGATTTTGTCAATTTTGTTTAAAATGACCTTTAGATTATTTCAAAATTAGAAGTATTTCTCATGATTGCTAGGATGATATTAAGAACTAGGAAAAAAGAAAAGTGGTTCACACTGAGCTGTATGTGAGTTAAAGGATGTTTCAGGTAAGAAAATAAGAAAGTAGTGTTTTCCATGCGGGGGTGAGATTAAACTCCCTTTCATGCCGTAGTCCTTCCTTAACTGTTTCCAGAAAAACCTTATCAAAAACGTAGTCATATAAGAGAACTGGCTTCACATGAACTATCCCCCTTACATCTAAGATTTTAATTGTTTTCCTTCTTTGAGTGGTTCATACTTCACCACTGATTTAGTTCAAAAATGAAAACTCACTGAAAAGCTCATCAGAGCAGAGAAGTCAGTATCACTTATAGATGAATTGAAATATGAATAATGAGCTGCCATAATATGCTTCCATGGCTTCAATAAACAGTCAGAATCCCCTTCAAACAGTGAACATGTTGATGGCTTAACTGCCTTCTCTCCTAGCAATTTATATACTGACTATCTCTCAGTAAAGTCATATGCTCCTCTTCATACTGTGGGTCACATGTATATCAGCTGACTTGTTAAAGCTCAAAGTGAGATGACAGCTGCCAGCCTTTCTAAGTAGAGGTTTCATTTACATTATGAGGATGTGAACTGTTCATGGGTCTTTTATTAAGGTCAGTCTGATTCAATAGCCTGCAACCTCCTTGAATTCAGTCTGCATTCTTTCTTTTTCCTTTTTTTTTTTTTTTTTTTTCTCTTTTGCTATTGCATGTTAACCAGGTAAATTCCATAAACTGATTTTGGTCTAGAAGCAGATACCAGAATTTAGTCCTAGTTTTTCCTACATATATAATATATCCATATATTTTCAGATTTAAATTTTGTTACTAATAATAAATTTATGATTTTCTATATTACCTAGATAATTTATGAACAATTCTTAATATTTTGAAGATTAGTTCTATCTCAATTTAGAGTACAGCACATTAGGTTTGATGTCTTAGATAGAATTAACAAAATGTCTATAAAGTATGATTTCAAGTCATGTTGAAAAGATTCCTTTCTTCCCCAAAATTCCTTCTAAGAGAGCAAGATTTAAAAATAAGGAGGAAGGGGGATTTCGGGGATTTTAAAACTAAGAAAATAGAGTGGAATACAGTGAAAAACATGAAATATAGGGAAATACATAATACAGAGTACATTATGGTAATTTTAATTATGTAGATATGGCATTCAAGTTCTGTTTTATTTTCCTTTAGGTTCCATTTTCTCCAAACTAGCAAAAAAGGAGGGTTTTAGATCACCAGTGAAGGGATTTTCCACGAGGAAAAGACAAAAATAAATTATTTGAAAGTACGAAAGTGTGGTGCAATGGGTTTCTTTATGTTCTCTTTCTGGCTCTGCCTCAGCAATTTTGCCAATATGACTGTTTTAGAATGCAATCTGCCAAAGTATCTGTTTATTATCTACACAAGTGACTTACAATGATCGCCCTGTTTACTATCTGCCTACATCACTTGCGGTGACTGGTTAGTTTTGCTGTCCACATAAGTGGCTTGTAAACCACCTGATAGAATTGGTTGGTTTACAGTCCAGTTAAAAAATCAGTAGGTTTTAAGATTCTGCTAGGAAAGTAGAACGTTGAAAATAGCAAAGATTTTTTTCCTACATAAATAGCCAATCTCACAGATTTTTTTGTTTGTTTGTTTGTTTGTTTGTTTTTGGTTTTTTTCCTCCTCCAAGGGAAAAACAAGAGTCTGGACAAGAGTGTGTCCTTTGGAACTGAGGTCCCCATATGGAGAACCTCCTATATTAGCAGTTCAAACCCACCCAGCCATTCTGTGGAAGGAAGATGGGGCAACTGACCTCGGTAAAAACTTACAGCCTACATCAATGGCAGTGAGTTTGACTTTTTGATTTTTAAACGATGATACAAAGTGGAATTCCCTTGGGAGAGTCATCATCTTTTTTTACACAGGTTTCTTATGTTAGGGTAATGCTCAGAAATGATGTGTGTTTATTCTGATATGTTATCTGATTCTTATGGTAAGCAACAAAAGTATAGCTCATGTGCTAATCCTCTGGGTGTGTATGGTGCGTTCAGGTGATGATATCCATAGGTATCAGTAGATATCAGAGGATGTGATATCCATAGACCAATCAATATGGGTGATAGGTGCTCTATTTATAATGCCTTTATTTCTAATTATAATTTAGGGATTAACTGTAAGCATTTCGTAAGAAGGAACAAGTAAAGGATATATTTTATTTATTTTTCACTTAAAATGAAGTACTTGCTAATTTTTGCACTTCTTTGGAAAATATCTAGAGCTGAAATTATGTATTCTTTTTTTTTTCTGAACACAGATACCCAGGCCGCTTGCCACTCACCACACACACACACACACACACACACACACACACACACACACACATAAACACATATATA
>NW_006921704.1:9091147-9093364 GCF_000298275.1 Orycteropus afer afer | reverse complement strand
CTTCTGAGTGAAAAGGAAAACTTGTAGCGATCATAAGACATTTCAGTTAAGGTCTATTTTGCTCAATATCTATTCTGAAACACTTCCAAGAAAATGTTAAAGTTCAACCTGAGCCTTGCTGCCATTCGTTTTACCAAAGAGCACACATATTTGAAATACACTTATGAAATAGAAAGAGTAAGGTGCTTGGAAATGAAGCAATAGGCCATTTCATGTATAATAGCAACATATATAATTGGCAAGGAATATATATTTTACAGTAAGACAAAACTGTCTTCAAATCCCTCAAATAAATTCATTGTGGTCTTTGAAAAGCAGGTTACACATAATCTCTGATATTTATGTTCCCGACCAAGAAAACAAAAATAATAATATTTACTTTAAACTACTATGATAAGAAATAAATAAAATAATTGTAGAAATAATAAATTTTAGGTATCACTGCAAGCTATTGACATGATTTTCAATATAGTTTTTTCTCAAACTCCTTAACTCACTCGAAATATAACATTTTGAAAATGAAATTATATAATTTAATTTATCAAGAGCTACTTAATTAAAGTTTAATTATACCTCTTTCTAATTAAAAGAAAACAAAGTTATTTCTTAAGAAACATTTTTCCATCACAAATACCATAAACTGAAAGAAAGAATTACACCTTTATTGAAACTTTAAATCAGATATCCCTGTCAGATATCACTGATCTTCTGATCCACGTTAATTTCTTATACAGCTATAATAATAATGCAATGAACCATAGATGAATACAGATTTTCAATAGTCATATTAAAGGGAATGTTTAATAATAAATATGAATCTCTTTATTAAATTTTAGAGATCCCAATCTTCTTGATTTGCACATAGGGAATTATCTAATAACATCAGAAACATAAGTATCAAGGAAGATTGGTTATTTTAACAAGTAGAGGCATCTCTAATCATGTCTTCATTTTTTTAGGCTTCATTTTAGAGTGTGTCTTTTTCAGTATCCTCTATAATCTGAGAGACAAATATGAAATAGTCCCTATTTACTGAACACATCTAGTATTTAGAGGTAGTCATGATCAGATTTTCATTATTTCCCCTGAAAATCTTCTTTATAGAATGCAGAGAAGTTCTCACCTGAAGATATATATTCTTGAATTAAAATTGGAAAATAATAATTCAAAGAATGAAAGTTGGTAAATGAGAAAATGTATTAATATTAAGAATATCTACAGTAAGAGGAAAATCTACTGATCTAAAATTAAATAATGAATGGCAGCAAAAATTTTTATGGCTTAATGATAACATTCTACTAAACAATATGGATGTGATCAGAGCAATGATAGAAAGCAGTGAATAGTTTTGAGACTCTTTTTTTTTTTTCCTCCCTTTCTTCTTATAGAGTTAAATAGCTGTTGTAAGAAATGAACACAGCAAATTATGTTTTATGTGAGAAACTTCTTTTCCTTTCCACTTAGTATTGACTAACTTTAAATATATATTTTAATTAATAGAACTAATACAAGGTTTAGTCAATCCATATAATAATTATTACTATAAAACTTCTTAAGGAGCTCTGATAGTGTAGTGCCTAAGGCACTTAACTGCTAACCAGAAGGCTGGTGTTTCAAACCCACCAGCCACTCCTCAGAAGGAAGGTTGGACAATCTACTTCCATAGTGATATTGCCTTGGAAACCCAAGGAGGGGTCACTATGAGTCACGTCTGACTTGACGGTACACAGGAACAGCAACAAGAACATAAAACTTCTTAACAGCATAGAGAAATCATTAGAACAGTAGACTCTTTAATGGGAGTAAGTAATATAAGAAAAATAATATGTGTTATACCTTGGCAAATTAAAATATGTTAAGTTAAAAAAAAATTTTTGATTTATTCTATTTGTTGTTTCTTCTGTCTGGCATCTGAAAATCTCTCTGTGAATAAGCTGCAAACTCCAAGGAATTCCAGAATCATTACATGAAAAATAATAAAATCCATTGGGCACTGAAAAATTGCAAGAAATATGAAACACAAGTATATAAATGTGGATAGTATAGAAGTCAAAGTGGAAAATAGTATGTTAAAAGACAAAATGTTTGTTGTTGTTGTTGTTGTTGTTTGCCGTCAAGTCAGCCCCGACTCATAGTGACCCCTCCTTGGGTTTCTGAGGCAGTATCACTACGGAAGTAGGATTGCCCAACCTTCCTTCCGAGGAGTGGCTGGTGGGT
>NW_006921704.1:9070191-9091047 GCF_000298275.1 Orycteropus afer afer | reverse complement strand
CTTCCTTCCGAGGAGTGGCTGGTGGGTTTGAACCGCCAGCCTTCTGGTGACCAGTCAAGTGCCTTAGGCACTATGCTACCAGAGTTCCTTACAAAATGTTTAGGCATCAATAAAATATATTTCAAAAATTAATTACAAATACATTTGAAAAATAAGAAATAGAATCTCTCAGAAAAGAAATATAAAATCACAGTATAAAAACACGATATATAAAAAAGAATCAAACAATTTTTTTTTAACTGAAAAATGAAACTAAAAGTTAATGGATGCAATTGACAGTAGAATGGAGGGTCCGAAGAAAGAATCAGTGAACTGGAAAAGAGAAGAATAGATATTACCAATCTGAATAGCATAAATCATGTAGATTGAAAAATAATAATGATAATCAATTGAGTCTCAGACACCTGTAAATCTGTAATAAAATATCTAACATTCATGTCTTCAGCATCTTGAAAGGACAGAAACAGATAGTGAAATTGAAAAGAAAAATGAAAGTGAAAATTTCCCAAATTTGGAAGAAAGACATAAATGTACCAATTCAAGAAGCTGGACAGATTCCAAACAGGTTTACCCCCTAAAAAGAAATCTCCATGTTGTTGTTAGTTGTTTTTAGGTGCCATTGAGTTGCCTCTGACTCATATTGACACTAAGTCAACAGAACAAAAAGTGCCTGGTCCTGTACCATCCTCACAATCCTTGCTATGCTTGAGCCCGTCATCATAGCCACTGTGTCAATCCATCTCACTGAAGGTCTTCCCCTTTTTCACTGACCCTCTACTTTACCAAGTATGATATCCTTCTCCAGTGACTATCCCCTCTGACCTGTCCAAACTGGGTGAGACAAAGTCTGGTCATTCTCACTTCTAAGGAGAATTCTGGCTATACTTCTTCCAAGGTAGATTTGTTTGGTCTTCTTGCAGTTAATGGTATTTTCAGTATTCTTCTCCAACACCACAATTGAAAGGCATCAGTCTTTCTTTGGTCTTCCTATTCATTGTCCAGTTTTCACAAGCCTATGAGGTGATTGAAAATACCATGGATTGAGTCAATCACACCTATGCCTTCAAACTGACATCATTGCTCTTTAACATTTTGAAAAGGTCTTTTGCAGCAGATTTGTCCAATGTAATACAACATGCCATTTTTTGACTGCTGCTTCCATGGACATTGATTGTGGATCCAAGTAAAATGAAATCCCTGAGAACTTCAATCTTTTCTCTATTTATTGTGATTATGTGCTTTGGTTCAGTTGTGAGGATTTTTGTTTTCTGTATGTTGCAGTGTAATCCATGCTGAAAAGCCTGAAGTCTTTCATCTTCTTCAGTAATTGCTTCAAGTCATCTTCATTTTCAGCAAGCAAGGTTGTGTCATCTGCATATTACAGGTTTTTAAAGAGACTTTCCTCCAATCCTGATGCTGTGCTCTCCTTCATATTGCCCAGCTTCTCGAATTATTTGCTTGGCACACAGATTGAATATATATGATGAAAGGATAATAACCCTGACACACACCATTCCTGATTTTAAACCGTTCAGTATCCCCTTGTTCTATGTGAGCAACAATCTCTTGCTCTATGTATAGGTTCCTCACAAGCACAATTAAGTGCTCTGGAATTTCCATTTTTCACAATGTTACCTATAATTTGTTATGTTCTACATAGTCAAATGCCTTTGTATAGTCAGTAAACATGGGTAAACATCTTTCTGGTATTCTTTGCTGTCAGTTAATGTACATATGACATCAGCAATGATATCTCATTTTCCACATCCTCTTCTGAATGGAGTTTGAATTTCTGGAAATCCCTTGTCAATATACTGTTGGAATTGTTTTTGAATTATCTTCAGCAAAATTTGCCTTGAATGTGATATTAATGATATTGTTTGATTATTTCTACATTCTGTTAGATCTAGATCACCATTCCCAAACAGGGTAACACCCCAAAAATGGAATATCTATGTTCAGATGGTTTTAATAGAGAAAGCTATGAATCATGTAAAGAAGAGGTAAAACCATTTCAGAGTCTTTTGCAGAAAATGGAAAAGGAGGATTCATTGTTATAATTAATCATGATGCTAATTTTACTATGACTTCAAAATCAACAAAAAATATCCATAAATAAGTATATAAAAGAAAAAAAAATGCCACAGAGTGATGTACTCATGAATATAGATGAAATATATAAAAATAACTATACACTGTGTACTAAGGAGAAAAACCAGAAAGTAATGCTGGTTCAGTATTCAAATATCAACAATATACCCACCATATTAACACACTAAAGATGTGAAATCACATGATCATACTAATTGATACAACACAAAAAATAATTTG
The DNA here is from genome assembly GCF_000298275.1 of Orycteropus afer afer. Lineage (NCBI taxonomy): Eukaryota > Metazoa > Chordata > Mammalia > Tubulidentata > Orycteropodidae > Orycteropus > Orycteropus afer. The sequence goes on along the minus strand of NW_006921704.1, from coordinate 9,088,716 downwards.
ATAAAATTCTGTAGTTATCCATAATAAAACCTATTGGAAAAGTATGAAGAGGGAAATATTCTAAACTTGATTAAAAAAAAAAAAAAACATTCACAAGAAAGTCATATCTAACATTATACTTGATGGTTAAAAATTATTTTCCTCCTTATGATCAGGAAAAAGCAAGAACATCCACCATCACTGCTCTTATTCAACATAATTCTGGAATTTCTAACCACTGTGTTAAGGAAACAAAAGGCAAATTGAAAGGAAAATCATAAACTTGTTACTATTTGTAGAGGACATAATTGTCTCCACTGAAAATTTTAAGGACTATCCAAAAAAACCCTATACTAAGTTTAGCAAATTCACAGGATATAAATTAAACATGAAAATAACAATGTTATTTATATGTACTAGCAATGGGCAGTGAATACTGAAATAAGAAATTCAATACACTTTACAATCACTCAAGAATGAAATGGTTAGGTTAAAATGTAATGAAACATGCACCAGATTTTTATATTGAAAATTACAAAATGCTGATTAAAGTAATCAAATAAGTTGAAAAATGGAGAGAAATACTGTGTTAATAAATTGGAACATACAACATATGAAGGAGTTAATTCTCCCAAAATTGATATACAGGTAATATCATTGAATGTATGTAATATAATATAAAAATTCCAGCATGATTTTTAATAGCTGTAGTGAGATAACCATCAAGAAGATGACATAAGACCAAGCAATGTTCCTTTTTTTTTTATACTTAAGTTTTCCATGAGTTAGAGTTGACTCCATGGAAAATAACAGCAACAACATTTTTTACTTTATGCATAAAGGCAAAGGAAGAAGAATAATGAAAGAAACAAAATGAAAAATGAAGAATGTTGTGTTGTTATGTGCCGTCGAGTCCGACTTGACTCATAATGTCCCCTCCTCGGGTTTCCGAGGCAGTATCCCTACGGAAGTAGATTGCCCAACCTTCAATCTGCCCAATTAAAAAAATAATATATATAACTATAGTAATGAGGGCAGAGTGGTTTGGTGGAAATCTAAACACATGGATTAATGGAACAGATAAGAGGGACAAGAAATAGACCCATATAAAATATCTGATTTTGAGAAAGATGCAAAACTAATTCAATAGAGGAAGGGTATCTTTTACAAAAATGATGCATATGAAATTAGACATCCAAAAGCATAAAAAGAAACTCAACCCAAGTCTAACACCTTTCACAGAAATTAACTCAGAATGGATCACTGACATATAAGTAAAGTCTAAAAGTATAACATTTTTAGGAAAATGACAAAGGAGAAAATCTTCAGAATCTAGGGTTAAATAAAGAAGTTTTAAAATTGACACTAAACCACTATCCATTATTGTGCTTCATCAAGACAAAATATTTTTCTCTGCAAAAAGACTTTACTAAGGCACAAAACAAGCTACAAATAGGCACACACAAAAATTTCAGAATGCTTATTTGTGAAAAGATTAGTATCTCAGATTTATAAAGAAATATCAGAACTCAACAGTTAAAAGACAGGCAGTCCAATTAAAAATTGGCAAAGACATAAAAAGATGTTTTATTAAAGAGTAGATACTAAAAGCAAGTAAGCACATGGAAAGATGTACAGCATGATTAGCCCTGAGGAGTATGAAAATGAAAACCACAATGAAAATATCACTATACACCAATCAGAAGGGCTAAAATTAAAGTTTTGAAAAAAAAAAAAAAAAAAAGATTAACAAATGTTGGCAGGGATGCTAAAAACCTATCACATTACTGTAGAAATGTTAAATGTCATAACAACTTTGGAAAACAGGTTGGAATTTTTTAAAATCTAAGCATGCAAGTACCATATGATAGAATTACACTGTCAGTATTTATCTCAGATGAATGAGGATTTACGATCACATAAAAACAGAAATGTTTGCAGACGTTAAATTGTGAAACATACATATCATGGAATACTATTCAGCAGTGACAAGGAAGACACTGCTGGTACGTGCAAGCACCTAGATGAATCTCGAGAGAATTATGCTGAATGAAAAAAGCCAATTTCAAGATACTGTATTATTCCATTTATATAAAATTCTTGAAACAACAAAATTTCAGTAGTGAACAAAAGATTAGTGGTGCCAGTGGTTAAGGAAAGGCTTTGAATGGGTAAGTGGTAAATATAGCTGTAAATGGATAGCAAAACAAATACCTTTGGTGAAGAAAATATCCTGCATTTTGATGATCAATATCAATATTATGGCATGAAATTGTACTGTAATTTTACAAGGTGTTCCCATTGGGAGAAATTTAATATGTCTCTCTGAATCATTTCTTACAATTGTATTTGAATCTATAATTGCCTCAAAATAAAAAAATAAGTTTAATACAAATCATAAAATTTAGCATACAACATACCAAATACACCCTTGATGGATATTGTTGCAAACTTATAAGTCCATAGGGCTAATGAAAGTAAGAAAAATGATTGCAACTCCAAGGCTAGTGGTTTCACTGAAGTCACAGTTAGCTGACTCAACTGAGAGGTATTTATAGCAGAACTTTACCTTTTTATCGTCCCTTTCATCTTTCTTTCATGAAATTTAATGACTTTGCTTGAGTTTGCTTTTAGCACTTCTTCAGTATTAAAAGCTTAATATCCTTAATACAAATTCTTAAACTTTCCATTAATCTTTAAAAAGCAACACAGTTTAGTTGGAACTTTTGAAAGTATTTTTGAAGATACTATGGCAAAAGAAAATTGAAAGGAACCCATATTAACCATGATGTCTTTGGTTAATAAACTACTTCTAACCTGAATTGGGTTTAGAAATCAATTTTAAATTTGGTAACTGATGAAGTCTAAAGAAGGAGTGGTATACTAAGCCAACTGAGGAAGTTATATTAAAAGGTTGAAAACTCCCACTCTTGACTCCTCACTGATATAATGCTTATATAATTCATCTCAGGCAATCTTTGCCACATATATGTACTTAATATTGAAAATGAATGTGTAGATAATTTTCTTTAGCAGAGAATCTTAATCCTCGGACAAATGGAAAAAAAAAAAAAAAGATTTATCTATTAATCAGCACAATAATATAAATTTCTTCACAACCTATTTGCTATAGTTATCAGGCCATCTTCTCTTTTCCTCAGACAGACTACAATAACTTAGATATTCACATTTTGCAGATGACCTGTATTTTCTAAGAATGCAATTTTGTTGTTTGAAAATTTTAAGCCATTTGCACATAGAGGAAAAAGCTTTAATATTTTAGTTTCATGATGAATTACCAAATCAAATTGATCTGCAATATTATTGAAATTTTATAATTTAAACTAATTTTTAAATTCTTAAACCAAAAACCAAATTGCCATTGAGTTACTTGCGAATCATAAGAGAGTAGAACTGCCCATAAAGTTTCCAAGGTTGTATATTTATGGATCAGACTGCCTCATCTTTCTCCTCTGGAGGGGGTGGTGGGTTTGAACCACTAACTTTTTGGTTAGCAACCAAATGCCTTAACCACAGTCCCACCAGAGCTCTTTTTAAGTTATTACATGATTATGCAGCAAACTGAAATTCAGTGAGGGCTCTCTACACCTGAAAACATTTTTATCCTTAAAAAGGCATTAATTCTCTCATCACATGCTCTTTCTCTCCTCCTTACTTCATGTGTGAAATCATAATGCTGTGATGTTGTGCTTGTTAGCTTAGGTCCATTCAGCCCTAACCCATAAGAGACCCCATGTGTTACAGAATAGAATTGCCTATAGAGTTTTCAGGGATGTAATCTTTCTGGAGGCAGATCATCAGTCTTCTCTTCCACAGAGCTGCTGGGTTGGTGTGAACTGGTAACAATTAGTTGCGCAGATGATTACCAACAGCTATTACCACCCAGGCTCCATAATTCTTGGTAAAAACAGTAAATTGAATGGATTCAAGTATTGATCTACTTATTTAGAATTACTTGCCAGAGTTCACCAGAAATATTTGAAATATTTTTACTGGGTAGATTTGAGATGCAGAAAAACTCATAGTACAGTTTGAAGAGTTATATGAATGTATGCACCCATAAAACCAATGCTTCTGTAAATATATAAAATATTTCCACTATGCCAATACATCCTGCCACCACTCATCTGTCAGTTTGTAGTACTGTGGTGGCTTGTGTGTTGCTATGAGGTTAGAGGCTATGCCACAAGTATTTCAAATATAAGCAGGGTCACCCATGGTGGACAGTTTCAGTGGAGTTTCTAGACTAAGACTCAGAAGAAGGAAAGAGCCATCCACTTCTAAAAGAATTGACCAGTGAAAACCTTATGAAGAGTAGCAAAACATAGTAGTGAGAGTTTGTACTGGAAAACTTTATGAAAAGCCCTGAAACGTTGTCTGATGTAGTGCCAGAAATGAGCCCTTCGGATTTGAAGGCACTCAAAATACGACTGAGAAGAGGTGTCTCCTCAGAATACAGAAAACCTTAATGATGTGGATAGAGTAAAGTTTGACCTCCAAATGCTGATGTGGCCTGACACAAAATGGGAAGAATCAGCTGCAAATATTCATTAATAATTGGAACATTGAATGCATGAAGTATGAATCTAGGAAAATCGGATGTTGTCAAAAATGAAATGGAACACATAAAGATCAATATCCTGGGCATTAGTGAGCTGAAATTGACTGGTTTTGGCCATTTTGCATCAAACAATCATATGATTTACTATGCCGAGAATGACATATTGAAGAGGAATGGCATGGAGAATGTTTTAAGATCTATCCTGAAGTAAAATGGTGTTAGTGATAGGATAATACTATACACCTACAAGGATGACCAGTTAATACTCCTATTATTCAAATTTACGCACCAACAACCAAAGCCAAATACAAGGAAATTCAACCTTTTTACTAACTTCTGCAGTCTGAAAGTGACCAAACATGTAATCAAGATGTGTTGATTATCACTGGTGATTGGAGTGCAAAAGTCAGAAACTAAGAAGAATCACCAGTAGTTGGAAAATATGGCCTTGGTGATAGAAATAATGCTGAAGATCACATGGTAGAATTTTGTGAGACTAATGACTTCTTCATTGCAAATATTTCTTTCTCAACAACACAGATAATGACTATACACATGTACTTGACCAGATGGAATACACAAGCATCAGATCGACTACATCTGTGGAAGGAGGCAAGGGAGACGCTTGATACCTTAAGCCAAAATGAAGCCAAGAGCTGACTGTGGAACAGACCATCAATTGCTCATATGCAAGTTCAAGTTGAAGCTGAAGACAATTAAAAGAAGCCCACAAGAGTGAAAATATATGACCTTAATTATATCCCTCCTGAATTTAGAGACCATTTAAAGAACAGATTTGATGCATTGAACACCAATGACCTAAAACCAGAAGAATTGTGGCATGACATCAAGAACATCATCCATGAAGAAAGCAAAAGGTAATTAAAAAACTAGAAAGAAAGAGAAAACCAAAATGAATGTCAGAAGAGACTCTGAAAGTTGCCCTTGGATGGAGAGTAGCTAAAGCAAGCAGTAGAAATGACAAGATAAAAGATCTGAACAGAAGATTTCAAAGAGCAGTTCAAGAAGACAAAGTCAATTATTATAATGAAATGTGCAAAGACCTGGATTAGAAAACCAAAAGGGAAGAGCACACTCAAGCTGAACGAATTGAAGAAAAAATTTAAGACTCGAGTTGCAATACTGAAAGACTCTCTGTGCAAAATTTAGACTGATGCAGGAAACATCAAAAGAAGATGGATTGAATACAAAGAGTCACTGTATCAAAAATAATTTGTCAATGTTCATCCATTTCAGGAGGTTGCATATGATCAAGAACCAACAGTATTAAAGGAAGAAGTCATGGCTGCAATGAAGGAAGTGGCAAAAAAAAACAAGTCTTCAGGAATTGACAGAATATGCATTGAGATGTTTCAAAAATGGATGCCATGCTGTAGGCACTCACTTTGCTATGCCAAGATATTTGGAAAACAGCTACCTGGCCAATTGACTGAAAGAGATCCATATTTGTACCCATTCCAAAAAAGGTGATCCCACAGAATATGAATATTATCGAGCAATATCATTAATATCACATGCAAGTAAAATCTTGCTGATGATAATTCAAAAACCATAGCAGCAGTATATTGACAGACAATTTCCAGTAATGCAAGTGGGATTCAGAAGAGGACATGAAATGAACAATACCATCGCTGATGTCAGATGGATGTTAGGCTAAAGCAAGGAATACCAGAAAGATGTTTACTTGTGTTTTATTGACTATGCAAAAGCATTTGATTGTGTGGATTGTAACAAATTATGGATAACATTGAGAAGAACTGGAATTCCAGAACACTTGATTTTACTCATGAGGAACCTGTACATAGACCAGGAGGCTGTTGTTTGAATAGAGCAAGGAGATACTCCATGGTTTAAAATCAGGAAGGGAGTGTGTCAGGGTTGTATCCTTTCATCATACTTATTCATTCTCTGTGCTATGCAAATAATCTGAGAAGCCGGACTATACAAAGAAGAGCATGGCATCAGAATTGGAGGAAGACTCAATAACAACCTGTGATATGCAGATGACACTACTTCGCTTGCTGAAAATGAGGATGGCTGAGGCACTTACTGATGAAGATTGAAGACTTCAGTCTGCAATGTGGATTCACCTCAATGTGAAGAAAACAAAAATCCTCACAACTGGACCAATAAGCAGCATCACTATAAACAGAGAAAATATTGAAGTTGTTAAAGATTTCATGTTACTTGGTTCCACAATCAACACCAATAGAAGGAGCAGTCAAGACATCAAAAGACATATTACACTGGGCAAATCTGTTGCAAAAGACTTCTTTCAAGTGCTGAAGAGCAAAGATGTCTCCTTGAAGACTAAGATGAGTCTAACACAAGCCTTGGTATTTCCAATTGCTTCATATGCATGTGAGAGATGGACAATGGACAAGGAAGACAGAAGAAGAGTTGATGCTTTTGAGTTGTGGTGTTGGAGAAGGATACTGAAAGGACCATGGACTGCCAGAAAAATGAACAAATCTGTTCTAGAGGAAATGTCGCTGGAATGGTCCTTGAACATAAGAATGTCTAGACTTCATCTGACATACTTTGGTTACATTGTCAGAAAAGATCGTTCCTTGCAGGATATCATGCTTGGTAAAGTGGAGGGTCAACAAAAAAGCATAAAGCTCAATTGGATGAATTGCCACAGTGGCTGCAATAATGGGCTCAGGTATAGCAAGGATTGTGAGGCTGGGACAAGACCAGGCAGTGTTTTGTTCTGTTGTACACAGGGTTGCTATTAGTAGGAACCAACTCAATGGCACCCGACCACAAGAACAATACTTTCTCTTTTTCCAATGCAGAAAGTCTCCTTTCCTATGTCCAGAGGGAAGTATTGTTATTATTTCTGTGATAAATTAATTTGGGCTTTTCTTGGATTTCATATTAATGGAATCTTATATATTAATTGAATCCTTTCTGTGTGGGTCTTCATTTGTACAGAGAACAAAACAAAAAAGAAGAATAACAAAACCAGTTGCCTGAAAATTGACTGCAAAGTTCCAAACAATGAAAATTAATACATTTTCTCCCACGTGTAACCTTGTATACCTTTTGTAGGTTTTCTTTATACAGAACTATGATGCACAACTTTGGATTTTTAACTCTAATTATGACAGTGTACATAAGACTATTTGCCCCTTCAGGATGCTATTAAGTTTATGTTCATAAACTATCTTGATATCCTTGGAAGAAATGCATGTAATAATATGCATCATTGTTTTTGTGTGTCATTTAGTCAATTCCAACTCTAGTGACCCTATGTACAACAGAACAAAACATTGTCTGGTCCTGTGCCATTCTCACAATTCTTGCTACAGTTGAGCCCATCATTGCAGCCACTGTGTCTGTCCACTAATTGAGGGTCTTCTCCTTTTGCACTGACCCTGTAGTTTACTGAGCATGATATCCCTCTTCTGGAACCAGTCCCTTCTGACAACATGATCAAAGTAGGTCTCACTTCCAAGGTTCATTGCTAGGAACAGAAAATATTTTCTTTGGGAATTTTGACTTTTAGATCATTTGTGCATTTCCAGAAAAATAATTCAGATATGACTGGGGAAATGGATCATGGAAACATGTGTAACAACATTCATATTATTTTTCTTTTTATAGAATTCCTTGGAAAGTATATTCTAAAAGTTTACCCTGCATAAAGCACTTTCTATTATATTTCTGGGCTCTTCTCTGAAAGTTGATCCCAGGTAAAAACGTGACAAATTTAAATTCAACTTTTCTGACTTTTGAATTCTGTTTTACTTTCTTCTCATGACAGGTATTAAACACTTTATGATTCACACTGAACTTCCATGATGGCTTATGTTCAAGGTAGGCATATGTGTTAACACAAGGTTAAGCTGTCAAAAAATTTGCATGGATCCTAGATCTTACCCATTGTCAAACTTTATTAATAACTCAAAAGTGGCAAGCAAGAACCAAGCAGAAGACATAGAACTTCTTTCTGGAAGAGATTGAGAGTTTCTTTTTTGCCATATTAAGATTTTGGATTTTACAGATATGTTGTTAGGATATATGAAGTAATAATGTTCTCAAAGGACATTTCCATTTTGATGCTTCTCAGTTTTATACTCTGTTAGCTATTCAGAATGCCTCCATGAAAACCTCCTATTCTCTATCAAGGCTCACTACAAAACTCAATGATTTTTTCTTTTGTTTTGATTTTTTTTTTTTATTTTACTTTATTTTAGTAAGCAATGAAGACAGACCAGATATTTTCCCCTAAAAAGTAATGTTAAGATAGAGGCTTCTGTTATATTTCTGTAGATAAAATAAAAGCCTGTAGATTAAATCACAGGACTGACCAAAGTCAGTCATTCCCATTCTGATGTCCTGTGTACAAGTAGGAAAAAATTAGTCACAACCCACACGTTAAACTTTTTTTTCCCATCTTACTTCAAAGAATACTGCCTTCCATGTATTTCTTACTTTTCTATTCAAATTTTGTTTCATAATGTTTTCAACAACAGCTTCATATGTTTTATAATTTTTTAGTGTTTTTTTAAATTTATTATTATTATTTTATTTTTAATTTTTATTGTGATTTGGTTGACAGTTTACAGAGCAAATTCATCTTCCATACAGCAGTTCATAAACATTTTGCAAATTTATAGGCTTATGATTGTTCATAAGGTTCTGTTGTTATTATCATTTGAATGTGTGCAGGTACTCTGTTGATGTTCTTGCTTTCATTCTTTATATTTAAAAAATTGTATTCAATTTTTTCTTGCTCAATCTTACTTTTGCTTGAGCAGTTTTACAAATTATTTCACAGAACTATTGTTTTTCTTTATTACTTTGCTCTCTTGTGAGAGTATTCTCTATTTTATTGATTTCTACCTTTCTTATTTCTCTTATTTAGTTGGGTTTAATTTGGTCTCATGTTTCTACCTGTGTAAATGATTAGGTGGGTGTTTTTCAACTCTATTCTTTTCTACAACAAAATATAAAGTTATACATTTGTTTCTAACACAGTTAATTGAACCCTATAGTTTTTTAAAAAAACTTTTTAATTCTAATTTGAGTGAAAGTTTACCAAGCAAATTGGTTTTCCACTTAACTGTTCATATGTTTTGTTTTGTGATATTGAATGCAGTCCCCACAATGTAAGATCATTTCCTCCCTATGTTTATTATTTTCTTCATCCTTCCTTCTTATCCACTTATTCCTTCACAGCTTTATGCCTAGGAAAATGGTGCCCTTTGGTCTCATGCGGTTGATTGATCTAAGGAGTGTTCACCTTCCTGATGTTATTGCTCACATCATAGAACTGTCCATGTTTGGCTGAAAGTTGAGCCACAGGTCTGAAGAGTATCTAAGGGCCTTAGTATCAAAGGTTCCATCAGTCTATCAGAACAAGTACCCCTTTTTGTATATTGCCACTCCCTTAAACAAAATTAATACATGGAGCTGCACAAATTTGGATATGTTATAGTTATTATCATTAAATTAAAAATATTTATTATTTGGAATTTGGTTATTTTTTTTAACCCATAAATTTCCTAATTTGTACATTTCTTTTCTCTTTTCAGCTATTTTATTGTTAATTCATTCTAAATAATTTTATTTAAAGATGATGGCCACATATTCTTTTGTTGTTGTTGATATGTGCTGTGGAGTCATATCCCTCTCATAGCAACCTTATGTACAACAGAACAAAACACTACCCAGTCCTGTGCCAGCCTCACAATCCCTACTATACCTGAACCCATCGCTGCAGCCGTCATGTCAATCCATCTTGTTGAGGGCCTCTTTCATTGACTCTCCACTTTATCAAGCATGATATACTTCTCCAGAGAGTGGTTGCTTCTGACAACCTGACCAAAGTAGGTGAGATGAACTCTAGTCATTCTTGCTTCCAAGGAGCGTTCTGGCTGCACTTCTTGCAGGACAGATTTGTTAGTATTTTAGCAGTCCACAGTACTTTCAGCATTCTTCATCAACATTCAAAAGCATCAACCCTTCTTCAGTCTTCCTTATTCATTGTCTAGCTCTAACATGCATATGAGGCTATTAAAAATGCTATGGCTTAGATCAGGCACATTTTAGTCTTCAAGGAAATATCTTTGCTCTTCAGCACTTCCAAGAGGCCTTTTGCAACAGATTTGCCCAGTGCAATATGTTGTCTGATGTCTTGACTGCTGCTTCCATTGACAATGATTTTAGAACCAAGTAATATGAAGTCTTTAACAACTTCCATCTTTTCTCCATCTATTTAATGTTGCTTATTGTTCCAGTTGTGAGGATTGCTGTTCTTTTTATATTGAGGTGTAATCCATACTGCAGACTGCAGTCTTTAATCTTCATCAGTATGTGCTGCAAGTCATCCTTACTTTCAGCAAACAAAGTTCTCTCTTGTGCATATCTCAGGTTGTTAATGAGCCTTCCCGCAATCCTGAAACCATGTTCTTCTTCATATAGTCCAGCTTCTCAGATTATTTGCTCAACATACAGTTTGAATAAGTATGGTGAAAGGATACAACCCTGAAACACTCCCTTCCTGATTTTAAACTATGCAATATCCCCCTGTTCTATTTGAATGACATTCTCCCGATCTATGTATAGTTTCCTCATGAATACAATTAAGTGTCCTGGAAATCCCATTCTTCTCAATATTATACCCAATTTATTATGATCCACATAATCATAGTCAATAAAACACAAGTGAACATCTTTCTCATATTCTTTACTTTGAGGCAAGATCCATCTGACATCAGTGATAATATTCTTTATTCCACATCCTCTTCTGAATCCCACTTGAATTTCTGAAAGTTCTCTGTCAATATACTGCAGCAACCATTTTTTAATTATCTTCAGTAAGATTTTACTTCTGTATGATATTGTTCAATAATTTCCACATTCGATGGAATCACCTTCCTTTGGAATGGGTACAAATATGGATCTCTTCCAATCAGGTGGTCAGGTAGCTGTCTTTCAAATCTTTTGGCATAACTGTGTGAATGCCTCAGCACAACATCTGTTTGTTGAAACAACTCAGTGGGTATTCTGTCAATGCCCAGAGCCTTGTTTTTCTCTAGTGCAGGTTCAACTTCTTCCTTCAACACCATTGGTTCTTGATCAGATGCCACCTTCTGAAATGGATGATCATCTACCAGTTCTTTCTGATACAGTGACTCTGTGTATTCCATCCATCTTCTTTAGGTGTTTCCTGCATAATTCAACATATTTCCCATGGAATTTTTCAATATTGCAATTTGAGGATTAATTTTTTCCCACAGTTCTTTCAGCTTGAGAAATGTTGAGTATGTATTTCCCTTTTGCTTTTCTAACTAGAGGTCTTTGCACACTGCTTTATAATAATTGACTTTGCTTTGAAATCTTCTGTTCAGTTCTTTTATCCTGTCGATTCTTCCATCCTCTTTAGCTACTCTCCATTCAATGGCAAGTTTCAAAGTCTCTTCTGACATTCATTTTGGTCTTTTCTTCCTTTCCTGTCTTTTTAATGACCTTTTGCTTTCTTCATGGATGATGTTTGTGTTGTCATCTAACAATTCCTCTGTTTTTCAGTCATTGGTGTTCAGTGAATCAAATCGGTTCTTTAGATGGTGTCTAAATTCAGGAGGGATATAATCAAGGTAATATTTTGGCTCTTGTGGACTTCTTTTAATTGTCTTCAGTGTCAATTTGAACTTACAAATGAGCAGTTGATGGTCTGTTCCACAGTCAGCTCCTAGTCTTGTTTTGGCTGAAGATATTGAGCTTTTTCATTGCCTCTTGGCACAGATGAAGTCAAACTGATTTACATGTACTCAATTTGGCAAAGTCCACATGTATAGCCACTTTCTGTGTTGTTGAAAAAAGGTATTTGCATTGAATAAGTTGTTGGTCTTGCAAAATTCTATCATGTGATCTCCAGAAACATTTCTATGTCGAAGGCCCTATTTTCCAACTACTGATTATTCTTCTTTGTTTTCAGGTTTTGTATTCCAATCATCAGTGATAATTAGCACATCTTGATTGCATATTTGGTCAATTACAGACTGCAGAAGTTGATAAAAATATTTGATGTCTTCATCTTTGACTTTGGTGGTTGGTATATAAATTTGAATAATAGTAGTATTAACTGATCTTCCTCATAGATGTATAGACATTATCCTATCACTGAGAGCATTGTACTTCAGGATAGATCTTGATGCATTCTTTGTGATGATGAATGCTACACCATTCTTCCTTGATTCATCATTCCTGGCATAGTAGATGTTATGATTCAAATTGGCCAAAACCAGTCCATTTTAGCTCATTAATGCCTAGGATATTGATCTTTATGCATTCCATTTCATTTTGACAACTTCCAATTATCCTAGATTCATACTTTGTACATTCAATGTTCTGATTATTAATGGATGTTTGCATCTGTTTGTCTTGAGATATGCCACATCAGCAAATGGGGGTCCCTAAAACTTTACTCTATCCACTTCACTAAGGTTGGCTCTCCTCTGAGGAGGCAGCTCTTCCCTAGTCATATTTTGAGTGCCTTCAGAACTGAATGGCTCATCTTCTAGCACTATATAGCACAACGATTCCCTGCTATTCATAAGATTTTGACTGGCCTTAGCCTAGAGGCTTCACCAAAATCTGTCTGCCATGGGTAATCTTGCTGGCATTTGAAACATTAGTGGAATAGCCTCCAGCCTCACAGCAAGCCACTCAAGCCACCACAGTAAGACAAACTGACAGACAAGTTTGTCTTCCCTAGATGTTCTACATTATTCTTCTCATTTTCTGGTCTGTCCCTTCCTGCTTGCTTACCCAGCCTGCCCCAGGGGCAAATACCCACCTTCGACTGGTCCTGGGGGCTGGCTTACTAAGGCCTGAGCCTGGGGGTGGTTCCTCACACACCCTCTATAGTCTATAGGATTTCAATATCTTAAAATTGACTAACAATTATTTTGTGGCTAACAGATAATCTATTTTGGTAAATCTACATCTTTAAATGAACACAATTTGTATTTTATACTTATTTGAGATATTAATCTGCAAATGTTAATTAGATTGAGATTATGGATATTATTCAAATCTACTATAGCCTTACTTTTTTTGCTCTACTTTTTAATAAATTACTAAAGGGTAGTGTATCTTCAAATATTATTATCTATTTCTTCCATTATGACTGTTAGTTTGTGATTCATGTATTTTGTAGTTGAATAATTTGGTGCATACAAATTTATGATCGTTGTGTCTTCCTGAATAATTTTCCTCCTTAAATTTAAGACCATCTAAGATGGATATAGCCAGCTTTCTTATGTTTATATTTTATATGGTATATCCTTACAAAATAGATATTTAATTTTAATCTATCTGTACCTTGTCATTTAAAGTGTTTTACCTATGGGTAACATAATTTGCATTGTTGTTCATAATCTTGTCTAGTCTTACATGTTCTGCTTTTTAATTGAAGGGTTTTATAAATATATAATTACCACAATTATTAATGTGCAGAGATTTAGGTTTGCCAAATTACTATTTAAAAAATCCCATCTATTTTTTCTTTTCCTTCCTTTTCTCCTCTCTCACTATAAATTAACAAATAATTCAGTATCTTATTTTTAATAGGTTTTGCAGTGACATGGGATATAAAATTAAAGGAAGCATCTGATATATGGGAAAATGGCTTATTTAATGTGAAAAAGATAAGCATGACCTTTCATACAGATTTCAACCTTATTGTTAGGAACTAACCCTATTATTAAATATATGTTTCTCTTTTTGGTCAAACTACAAATGTGCTTAATACACATGATGGGGTCTGTAACTAACATCTTAATTGAAATTCTGTATATTAGATGTCCTCTATAAATTGCATGCTTTGGACAACATAAAGTTCAACAACTTTTCCCGGTAGTGTCTATATCATTATATGAAGTGAATGAATATGCCCAAAATTTCATGCATAGGAATATTCACACCAGTATTATTACAAATCACTCCTATTGGAAATAACCCAACATTTCCATGAAAAGAAGATAGATAAATAAGTTGTGATGTTTTTAATGTGATGGCAAACTATGTTATAAGGTCAATGAAGAAATAACAGCATAGAATTTAGAAGAACAATGATGAATTTTACAAATACAATGAGTGAAAATTGACCATTCATTTATAAAAGTATGTACTGTACTATACAGAGCCAGCTTTGTGGGCATGTGATCTGTGAATTCCTGTAAGATCTCATACTTGATATAATGCTCTGTTATCAAAGTCTTGACATTTGAACAAGTCTAACACATTTTTAGTTTGCACTGGTCCCTACAAATTATGCAGACATTCCTGGATGTATAATTTGATTTGTTGTTGTTGGTTACCATGGAATTGATTCTAATTCATGATGACTCCATGTGTACAGAGTAGGACTGCTCCATAGGGTTTTTACAACCTGATCTTCTAGAAACAGATAACCAGTCTTGTCTTCTGAAGTGCCTCTGGGTGGGTTTGAACAAGGAACCTTTGCTATTAGTTAAGTGTTTAACCAGTTGCACCACTTACAAAGAGACCATAATTATATATGAGTGTAGCTCAGGATATAGTTTTTTTTTTTTTTTTTGGTATAGTTCTGGATAGTAGCTTTCCTGGGAAGTAAAAGAAAACAAGTGGAAGAAGGTTTCTAGGGCTCTTTTAATATTGTTTATCTGCTTGCTGTTTACATGAGTGTGCTTATTTCATGATAATTCATTGAGATTTTTTCTTTTGTATATTATGAGTCAATAATAAAAAAAAAATCAGAAATATGTACTAATGTTGATTTTTAAATTAGAACCCAAACCAAACCAAATCCACTGCCTTTGAATCGATTCTGATTCATATCAACCCTGTAGTTCAGAGTAGAACTGCTCCAATTGAAACCCTAGGGTATAAATCTTTATGGAAGCAGACTGCTTCATCTTCCTCCCATGGAGTGGCTGGTGAGTTAGTAGCTGAATACTTGTAAGGGTCTTAAAAATCCTTTGGATTAGCATTTATTATGAGGTCCAGAGATTTGGTAAAAATAAGCTTGCTTTGTCTTTTCTGCTCCCTCATTAGAAAATAAAACCAGTGAAAGTCAGATTCCATTATGTTATCTGAATCTTTCCTTGAAATATACTTTTGTGGGCTGATAATTATGCTAAGTTTGAAAGAAAAGATATTAACTACTCGTCACATTGACATGCTGAGTTATCTGTTTGAGAATTATGAAAGTAAATGAAATTTTTATGTTTGATTCTTCTTCCCTTATAATGTGCATGCCCCTTAAATTATGTGAGATTCAAGTAAGCCAGTAACCTCAGAAGTCAAAGGAAGTAAAATAGCATTCTATTCTATCCAGGCAAAGCAGTAGTGCGTAATGGCCCTATAGAAAGTGCTTTGATGTCTTGCCATAAGGCTTGAGGCGAGGCTCAATGAACCTCTTTGAAAATTAGCATATCATCCGGTAGCATCTTAACTGAAAAGATTATTGCCATTTCTTTCCAATGAGAATTCTTTCATTTAAATGCTACATATTGTACAGTAAGTTTGAACCTGTGATTTTGTGGCAGATTATAGATTTAGTTTTAAAATAATGATTGCAGTTGAGTGAAAAAACTTTAATGAACACATATAACATAAAGTTAAATCAGTCAGAAATACTGTTCATTTCAAGTTCTTTATCTGTCAGTCTCATCAGATACATTAAAAGCCAAATGCTAAAGAGATTTTCTTTTTAAATTTCATTCTGCTTTATTATTTTACAAATCTCTCTATATGTGATGTATGGTCCATGTTGAGAATGGAATCGTTCCTTACTTTAATAATGTTTCAGAAATAATTACATTTCCTTAATTTAAAACAAACAGAAACTGACTATAACTAAGAAGTGTGGGTTGATTTCTTGTTTTAATATTCTACTTTTTAGCATTTCAGTGGTCTGTTATGGGCAAGCATAACTGATACAATTATCATATTGTCTCTAAATATTTTTCTTAGGTTTTAAGCTGCACCATTGTTGGTAGAGTTTGACATTCTTAAAATTTGGCTTTCTCTCCAACACAATCATCCTGTGACCATAGATCAAAATATCAACTTTATACAGATCTATAGGATACCTTCTCCAGCTCAGGATCCAAGATGGGGAAATCCTTTGCTAATTTCATGTGCAAGAAGGACTTTCATCATGCTTCCAAATCCAATGTTAAACAAAATTGGATGTTATAAGAGAAAATATAATATGATAAGAAGAAACAAGAATCAATTCAATAGTACCTTAAAGAACAAAAATAATAGTTTACTTATGAAACATAGATGAACCTGCAAATTACATGTATGAAGCCCCACTAAGAGATATGAATGAAAACAAAGAGAAGCAAGAAACAGAAGGAGAGACTGAATATAAATTAGAATGGCAGAGAGAAGTCCCACTAGAAAAACATCCCAAAGATAACATGAACATCAGAGATCAGCCCTTTGGTATTCTGATTAGAAATGTGGGGTGCATTACATGTCACAAATGGGGCTATGTGAATAAAGATAAATAATGTTCTTTCCTTGTTCTTTCTGGAATTAATACATATTTGGTTCCTATTGCTGGCTCAGAGACATTAATGCACTCCTCAGAGCTAATAGCAGAGATGAGAAACAGTGAGTTTGCACTGAAACAAAATGTACTGGGGAGAAACTTGACTGCAAATGATGCATCACAGGTTATGTTGCAAGTGAGGGTGAAGAAGATTCAGAAATTAAATTTAAATTTTTAAAGTCTTTAACAAACAAACCAAAACAGAAATATCTCAGGAAATTGGATCAGCTCAAGAAAGAAAAGGGAGAAGGATAGAAAAAAAGAAAAAGTTTCAGAAGAACACAAGTCAACACAAAAACATGAAAGCAAATCTTCCTCTTCTTCCCCACTGTATTCTTCCTCTTTTTCTTCCTCCTGCAGTGAGACCAGAAAACAGAAAACAGCAGTGAAAGTGAGTGATAACAAGTTTTATACACACACACACACACACACACACACACAAATATATATATGAAGAAGATAAAGAAAAACAAATATCCTGGGTATAACAGCAGTGATTTTGTGAGAAAGATAAGTTTAAGAAGAGAAAACTTTATGAAGAACTTTCTAACTGTCACAGTAACAAGGAAAAAGAGAGGGAAAAGCTTAGGTATTTTTAAACAAGAGATTTCTGGGAAGAATAGCAAATAGATCCATTCTGATTCTGACAGGAAGTTCAAAAGCCTTAACTACAGCCCAAGGAAGAGAGGATCTGAAAGAAATGTCAGGAACAGCAGAAGCTAGAGCAGGGATGAGAGGAGTAGGAGGAGCAGAGGAAGATTAGAAAATGGATTCAGTGAAACCCCAATGAGGACCCACACAGAAAAATGACACCAGAAAGCCATGGCATCAACATATGCAGAGGAGAAAATAGGCACAGAGAGAACTCAGGAGATAAGTGTACTAAAGTGACACAGAGAGAACAAAGCCAAAGTAAAGAGAAAATAAAGAGATACTCTATATGATATTTGGAAGGAAGGTTGGGCAATCTACTGTAGTGATACTGCCTCGGAAACCCAAGGAGGGGTCACTAGGAATTGAGTCCGACTTGATAGTACATAACAACAACAATAACAACTATATGATATTACCTGGAAATAAAAATATTTCCACTTTCTTATTGGATACCTCCAGTAAGTGTCTAAATTAGATGCAACTGTCTTTCTAACAACAACAAAAAGTTCTATTTTAGTTTTCTATCTCTGTAAACTCAAGTTAATAGCTCAAGTATTTATACCACAAGAATGAATTCTGTAAGTATTTGTAAATCTATTTTGAGGCTGTAGAAATATTTTCCATTGGTAAATGTTTCTTGAGCCTTATAATAGACACAAAAACCCATATAACTGTGTAATATTTTGTTTGTTCTGAAATATCATCAAAAGAATGACAGTAAAACAACTAT
>NW_006921704.1:9046241-9070091 GCF_000298275.1 Orycteropus afer afer | reverse complement strand
ATATATATATATATATATTGTGTGTATATATATATATATATATATATATACTATAGCTTACTGTGGAGGCTGGGACTCTTGTTTATTTTCTGATTTTCCAGCAGGGCCACATTATCAGAAGTTGTGCTTCAGAGAGTCCTTAATGTTTATTTGTTTATTTATTTTCCTTGTGCATACCATTCATGGATGACTCACTTCAGCTCATCTTATAAGAGCTGCATCCTACTCTTCAGCTGGGGATTTCCATTATTCCTTTTAGGGGATTGTAATCATCAAATCTCAGAGTCATGTTGGTTAGCTACCTAAGACCCTCCCACACACGATAGAATACCTCTTGGTAACTTGGTTAACATGTTTTTTGTCTTCCCGAAATAAGAGGACATTGAAATAATTTGAGCATCATTGAATGATGCATGTTATAGAGCCTTCCCTACTAAAAAGTTAGCAAATATTTGAAGATAGAGTCCTGTAATTCTAACATAGGGAAACCCAGCTAGGAAACAGTAACAACAGAGAAACTTGGGGTCAGAAATGAATGAGCAGAGGACAGGGGACTCCTTGGTCAAGGCCAAGAGCAAGAACTGATAATATGTAGACATGACAAAGAAACATGGAGAGGAGGAAAAGAGAGAGATGGACAGCAGAGATCAGAAGACTATAGAAAAGATATGCAAAGTGTTATGCCACCAGATCTCCTTCAAGAAAGGTCTAAACCTGTCTAAATTCAGGAAACTATAGCTTGAGAGAACTTAATTAAGGAAAACATTCAAGGAAGAGCTGGTCTCTAAGTCTGGTTACCTTGAGGTTTATAGGAGAAGATAAATGGAAGCATATTGCTGGCATGATTACACAGATGGAGTTAAGAGAATGGTTCCCAGCTGTGCGTTTCCGAGGCAGAAACATTCTCAAGGATATTCTTCAAAGCATGAGCCTCAGGGTCTCTTCATTTCTGTTCCGTCTGCAATCATGAAAGACCATTGACACACTAATAATCTCTGCACATGTTTAATTAAACTATGCAATCTTCTGTTAAATTTTTGTGATAGACTAGGGAGGAATAAGAAAAAAGAGAAAGAAAATCACTGAGATTAAACTGGGAAAAGATATACCTATGTTATACACTCTTGTAATGGCTTCTCTGAGGTATTAACTCTTCTCCCTAACAATTCTTTTGTTCTCTGTTTTTAGTCTCTGAGTGAGTTTTTCTTCTGTGCACTGAAAAGTAAGATAAAGTAGTCAAAAAAAACCCAAAAAACTCAGTGCTATTGAGTTTATTCTGACTCATAATGACCCCCTTTGCCTTTCTGAGGTGGTAAATCTTTATGGAAGTAGTTCGCCCAGTCTTCCTTCTGCCTATTGTCTAGTGGATTTGAACTACTAACCTTCTAGTGAGTAGTCAGATGCCTTAGGCACTGCACCAGCACTCCTAAGGTTGGGCAAATATAATTCTCAATGCTAGATTTCTATATTTATGAACCTTGACTATAATATCTCTTCTAAAATAATAAATTTAAACCGTTTTCCTACCTTCCATGAGTAGAACACTATGCTAGGCATAGGGTAGAAGTATACAGGGATTTGTAACTTTGAAAATTTCTTATCTAGTCAAGGACTGAAAAGGTCATATTTTGTTGGTCTAACAGTTATCATGTGGTCATTCTATTCTTTTTTTTTTTTTTTTTTTTAACAGTTAACATTGTGGTCATTCTATTACCAATAATATTCACATACATGATTGCTATATAGATATGTAAGCAGTATACTGATTATACCAGTGAAATACTGTGTTCTGCTTAGCTCTTATCAAAGGAGCTCTGGCAGCATAGTGCCTAAGGCACTCGCCTGCTAACCAGAAGGCTGGAGGTTCAAACCCACCAGCCACTACTTGGAAGGAAGGTTAGGCAATCTACTTCCGTAGAGATACCACCTTGGAAATCCAAGGCGGGGTCGTTATGAGTCGGGTCCAACTCGATGGCACATAACAACAGCCCTTACCAACTTGAATGCTGTGAATAATCTATTAAATCATCATCATCATTATATTTTACCCTCATATATAGTTCAGATAAACATCTTACTTATTTATTTTCTTACAGTTTTCATTTGTGTTCTGCCTCTCCTCTTAACTTTACCCCTCCACCCCTAATACCTCAATATGTCTTTTGAGCAACTTGTAAGCTTAAAGAAATTCAAACACATGTATTTAAATTATCCTTCATGTTTTACATAAGTAGCCTAATTTACCTGGGTGGAATATTATGGAATTGTTCTTAGGACAAATGTAACTTATTTAATGCCTACAGAAATCTGAGAAACATTACTTTAATGATTCTCAGAAACCACAGTAATACCTGTAACATGAAATAGTGAAATAATTATTGTCATCATGAAAAAATTTATAAATCTCTTATTGATTACAGTAATGGATTGAGATGAGGATATTTTCTTTTCTACCTAAGAAGCTTCAATATATTCAGAAAAAATGCTAAGAAATATCCATGGAGGGAAAAATATCCTCTCTATAGAAAATAACACTGTATTAATAGAATCATGTAAGATTCTTAAAGAGCTTTTCTTCCAGTAATATGATTGTTAATCAATTTCTGGTAACAGGGTATATTAATATTTTTTGCCAGCATTCCTTGTATCACTTATTTCAAGATCCTTTTAAACACTGAAATTCATTTTCTGTATTTTAAAAAGTCTTCTGATTATATTGACTTATGCTTCTGGCTTATAGTATTTCTGTGGGCTGCTCAGGCAATAATTTCCTGCCAAGGATGTACCAGTATTGTTCTTTTTTTCTCCAGAGAACTGGGTCTTTCTTCTTCTCTAGTGTCCTGTTAAACTGCTATATATGATGCAATATTTTAGTGAAATCTTTGGATTGAGCACATGAGCCTATGTAATTTTAAGTACTTTCTATAGTTCCTTGAAGGAAAGTATAGAGGCAGTACTCCAGTGGGTAATCACAGCCAAAGTTGTGTTCTTTTAGTCTCCACAATTCTGGACTCCTATTCTTCTGCACAGCCATCTTGCAGGACAGCTCAAGTGCCTTCCTGTTGCATTCTTCTCCCCCAGAGGAACACATGTTCTTAGAAAAGTACAGGCAGTTCCTGAGTTACCAATGAGATCTGCCCCTAAGTCTGTATTTAAGTAGAATTTATGGGTAAGTTAGAACAAATACATATGGTTCTTATCTAGTGTCAATTAATCAAATGCTTAGTAATAATTTTACTCTTAATTGGGCAGGGCCTTTCACTTGCTCCATTATTCTCAGTTTCTTCTTTAAAATTGCTCTTATAGAGTCTGATGGAACCCCCAAGACTATGGCTCTGGGTTATCCTTTGGGCCTAGAAATGGACTTACTCCCTTGGATTGGCTCTCAGCCCAACAGTAGAAAGACTTACATGCAGAACACCTACCCCAGATGCACACACCTACTCTAGGGAGATGCATCCCTTAAAGCAATCAGCCATGAGGCATGAAAAGGGAGCATTCACAGAGGGAAAGCTGGACAGACAGTCCAGTGCATAGTTAAGAAGAGCACAGGGAAGGAGCAGTCATAGGGACAGGAGGGGAGAAGAACTGTTGAATGTAAAACAATTTACTCTGTAAATTGGTACCCAAAGCACAATTAAAAAAAAAAAAAAAGTTGTCATTGTCCAGTTGTAGTCCAATGCTTTTACAGTGATCAACATTGTTTCACCTTTTTCCAATAGCTTTATTTCTCACTTTATTTTCAGTCTTGATCATATCCATTTCTTTGCTGCATCACTAGAATTTGCATTGGATTTATGCATTGAAAACATGGTTACATAAATAAGAGAAAAGCTTTAGCCAAATACAAAGTTACCCAATCAAAACAGTAGTAGCAGCAACATAATTATAGAAAAGGGCATGGAGGCCACATCTTCTGAGCTCCTCTAACCCCACAAGAGGAAGACAGAATCACCATCAGTAACCCAAGGCCTATTCCTGAAAGGCCTGATATGCTGCCTCCCTCCAGTCCTTTCACCAACTCTTCCTCCCAAAGAACCCACCACCTCTCTCCTGGGCTCAATGATTCACTGCAGTGGCCACACAGAACTCACAGATTATGGGGTTTATTAGGGAAGCACTAGGCTACAATTCAAGTTCAGGAAAAATGCTTAATCTCTCTCCCAGCCCACAGTCTCTCTCCCAACAGTGAGTGTCCCTTGGTGTCTCACTCAGTAATGAGTGTCTTTTGTGTCTCTTTCCCAGAAGCATGTGTCTCTTTCAGGAGCACATGTCTCTTTCAGCAGCATGTCTTCCTCAACCAGCAGTCAGAAAGAGACTTCTTCTGCTTCTAGGAGGCCTCCTTTTGAGCCTGGCAAAGTGGCCAAACTAACCAATCATAACATCAGCATTCTAAGCACCTGAGAAAAAGCAGAAACCTCCCAGAACATTGCTTTGTGTTGTGCCCAACAGAAATAACCCAGGTGGATAACTTTTACAATCAGGAGCTCCTCAGTTGCTCATAGCAAATTCCACCACAGAGTTTAAAAAGACATGATTAGAAAAGCCACAGTAAGTAATTTACCACACCACAGTGATCCAGCTTGAAAAGATGGAGGGTGTTCTCTGTGGAGCCCAGGAAAATTGAAGCCACAAAACAATTTCATGAGCATCACAAAATAGTCCATGTGCTCATTATTATGTATCATTGTATTTAACGCAAGTTTTTAACACAAAAGTCATTAGGTAGTGTTGATTAACTGATAATAACAATAATACACAAAACAAATGATGCTTCTCCTTAAGACTGTCTTCATGAATAATGAATTAAACTACAGAGCAAATTGAGTACATAAAATAGCAGTCATTGATGGGTATTTATGCTTTAGCAATGGGATCACCTTGTGATCAAAGATTAATATTGCTGAGTTAGCATTTTAAGTTATAATTTCCAATTGGGTTGGTATTTTCAATAAATAAGGAAAATAACTAAACCTGAGTTTCATCCCTTAAATGCTTAATTTTGAGAAAAGATACAGAGACTTAATGATGTATGTGGTCTATATCTATATATGTGATGAAAAAAATTAATAAAATTTGATACAGAGTTTTGAGAGCCTATTTTTTTCTGACTGACCCCTTTCATTAAAACAACAACAACAACAAAACTCTATGGAGTCCAATCCAACTTACGGTGACACATGACAGGATACAATTGAGTTCCATAAGAGTTCTCTTGGATGTAGCCTTTATGAAAGCAGACTGCCAGGACTTTCTTCCATGATGCTACTGGATGGATTCAGATTGCCAAGTTTTACGTTAGGAGCTGAAGTCAAACACTTTACACCACCCAGGAACTGTAGGTCACGTTCATGTTGTTGTTATGTGCCGTTGAGTCAAGCCTGACCCCTAGCAACCCCTCCTTGGGTTTCCGAGGCAGTATCACTATGGAAGTATATTGCCCAACCTTCCTTCCGAGGAGTGGCTGGTGAGTTTGAACAACCAGGCTTCTGGTTAGCAGTCAAGTGCCTTAGGCACTATGCTACCAGAGCTCTTTTTCATAAGCCCATTAAAATAGATACTGTTGGTAAGCACTGAGAATAACCTCATTCTCTGAGACTAGAATTATCCTCTTAGAATAGTTACAGACAGAAACCAGTGATTCATTTTCTTGCAACAATATCTAGCTGTTCTTGATTTCTGGCATGGGTAAACATTCATTTATTATTATTTATTCATTCTTTTATTCACCTAAACAACCAAGGCACTATGTTAGGTACTAAAAAGAAATATTGTTTGTTAATTTATTTTATAACTAGATAGGGGCAGGAAAACAAACAGTACATAACTAGTATAACTGAAAGTAAAATACAGATGTGCGTAGTGCCTTAAGGCACTTGACTGATAACCAGAAGTCTGATTGTTCAAACCCACCAGCCACTCCTCAGAAGGAAGGTTGGGCAATCCAGTTCCATAATGACACCACCTCAGAAACCCAAGGAGGTGTCGCTATGAGTCAGGTCTGACTCAAGGGCACATAACAACAACAACACATAGGACTTCTCAGATTTACCTATAAAGGATCTATTAGGCAATCTTTTTATATTAAAGATTGAGTGGGGTTTTCCTAGGCAAAAATAGCTGAAGCAGATATGGGCTTTGCTGCTCATCACCTGGCAGTAATTTGTGAATAGAAATATAACAAAATATAGTCAAAAGAACCTTTCTAATTGAATTGATGGTTAAGACTTACCAGTGACCTATAAACTGAATAACTCCTGGTAAAATCCACTTAGTGTACCTTATTTCCCACAACCACAACCACCAAATTTATTTTTGTTCTACCACTTGGCCACTGTCTTTCATCTCCTATTTCTTTAATGAGTGTTCTTGGATTATTATCTTGTACCAATCTTGCCATTATGTTTAAATGTGAATCTATAAAAATGTGAGTTAATTAAAAACAATGAGTCCTTCGTTTTCTACTGTTGGTGCCTTCTACACATTTAGGGTAGAAGTAGTATTTGAGAGACAGAATATGCAGAGAACCAAGGAGAAGGAAGGCGTATCTCACTCTAAGTTTCAAAATAGAGTTGTTTAAAGTTGGTATATTAACCATGACAGATATAATTTAATCTAACATTCCTATTATATTTATTTGCAAGAGCTGGCCATTTAGAAAGAAAGTTTGATACTTTTTTCTTTTTCTTATATATTGTGGAATCAATTTGTTTTGCTACAGTAAGTCCATGTACAAATGCTAAATCAGTGGTGTAAAACAATAATTATCAATTTGTTTTGTATATGAAGGTTTACTGGAGATTGGCAGATGGTGAATGATTTTGGTTTGGTGGTCTGCTACACACAAACTCACTTACAGAGCTTCAGATTAGAAAGAAGTCAGGTGCATACAATCTCAATGACACCAAAAAACATTTATTTACTTCATACTTCTGAGTATAAAGTGGAAATCTGGTATAGCTAGGGGCAATTGTCTAGAGAAGATTTGTTTCATGTTTATTTACCTCTTTCAACCTCTAGGACCATCAGGCTTACTGAGGAATGTTGTTCTTGTAGTGAAGACAGAATTATGGAGCAAGCTCAGTTACTCAAGTGCTTTTCAAAACTTTGCCTTAATCACATCTACTGACATCTTATTGGACAAAGGCAATCACAATGCTGAGGCCAGAATAAATGTAGGAGGGTACGGCAAAATTACAACATGAAGGGTGTGTATGCAAAGTTTTTTACTGAAAGTTAGTCAAGGTTTGGAACAATAATTAAGTGTACTGCAGTTTATGTATTTTTTGTTAATTTTGATTGTTCTTAATTTGAAAAATTGGCTTTCTAGTCCTTGCTGGAATCTAGCCATAAAATTTATCACATTAATGATTGTTGTTGTTGTTGTTATGTGCCATGGAGTCAGACCTGACTCATAGCAACCACTCCTTGGGTTTCTGAGGCAGTATCACTATGGAAGTAGATTGCCCCATCTTCCTTCCAAAGAGTGGCTGGTGGGTTGGAACCACCAGCCTCTGGTTAGCAGTCAAGTGCCTTAGGCACTACACTACTAATGATATAACTAGAAAATAAAATAAAATAAAATGATGATAGAGAATTTTTTAACACAAACATAGAAAATAATCCTCATTACTGGGCAGGGGTGAGGAGTTGGGAGATGTGTAAAAGTAGAAGAGAGAATTATGACAGGAGTAAGTTATTTTGGTTGCTACCTCCTCCTTTAAGGTTGAAATGTGTGATGGGACTAATTTAAAAGGCCAAGATGGTTAGAAAGGAGCCCTAGTGACTCAGTGGCTAAGCACTGGGCTGCTAACCCAAAGGTCATCAGTTTGAACCCACCAGCTACTCTTCAGGAGAAAGACATGGCAATCTGTGCCTATAAACATTACAGCCTTGGAAACTCCATGGAGCAGTTCTGCTCTAATCTATAGGGTCATAATAGGTGGGAATTGACTCAGTGGCAATGGACTTTCAGGTAGGTAAGAACTTTAATCCTAATAGGAGGATTTTTTACCCCATTTCTCTGAAACTCTCAGAGAAGGCAACCTCATTGAGTGCCTTCTGCCAACATGGTGCAGCCAGTCATGATAGAGTAAAAATAACAGCACAACAGATGTCTGCAGGTGGTGGGTCTGCACAATAGTCACCAAGATTGTCCTCAGACCAACAAGTAAGAGATCAAAGTATTTATTTTTGTTTCATTTTGATTGTTCTTATTTTGAAATATTGGCTCTACTCAAGAGAATTCCAAGGATAGCCCAGAATTAAGAATCCAAGTTCTTGTTCCATAGTTACTGCATTACAAGCAGGGGAGTCTCAATGCAGTTACTTCATTGACAGTAGATCAGGATGCAGGCAGCCAGAAGAAGCATCTGAGCCTGTGAGGACCAGTGGCATCTGTATGATTTGTAATGTGGTTGAGTCAACCAGAAAAGATCCCTAGTCTTCAGTAAAGCACCCATGCTACATTGTTTGTGCCAGGAGACTGGAAGATGAGAAAGCTCATCAACATGTAACAGAAACAAAACAAACTACTCTCTCCCTGAATATATATTTGTGAAAATGAACAAAACTTGTAGCTGTCGAGTCAATTCTGACTCATGTTGACTCCATGTGTCAGAATAGGACTGTTTGGTTTAGTTTTCTCAGCTGTAATATTAATAGAAACAGATCACCAGTCCTTTCTGGTTATCCTTCACCAGAACTGCTCATCAGAGGACTCACAAGAGTCCTTCACCATTACTGCTGGATGAGTTTGAACTGCCAACCTTTAAGTTAGCAGTTAAGTGAAAACCATTTAAGTCATCTAGGGACCTTTGTGGGAATAGGGGACTAAGTAATTAGGATGTTAAATGTAGAGATGGAGCTTAAAATGGAAAGTACCTTGAATTTTTGTCTGTCATTTCCAGAAATGGAGAAATAAACAAATTCCATCTTTATATCTAATTTTGGTCATATCTATAGAAAAAATTACCTTGTCCTTCCTATCTTATCTCTTTCTTTCTATGTATCTTTCTTTCTTTCCATCTCTCTCTCTCTCTCACTCTGTATGTACATCATACATTCATATGTTTGAACATTTGGGGTCTTCATGAGTTAGAATAAACTTGAGGTAACTAACAACAACAAAATGTAGCTCAACATTGTCTCTCTCTCTCTATTGTTATATGAATCATCATAGATTTCTTTACAATTTTATAATATATAATTGATAATACTATTAAAAATAATGATACCATTGAATTTATAATATATATGTATGTATATTTATATACTAAAAACAGAGTTAATGTAGTATTTCAGTAATAGTATTGCTACATTTCTAACTCTGGTGGCATAGTGCCTAAGGCATTTGACTGCTAACTAGAAGGCTGGAGGTTCAAACCCACTCCTCAGAAGAAAAATTGGGCAATCTACTTCCATAGTGATACTGTCACGGAAACCCGAGGAGGGCTTGCTATGAGGCAGATGCAACTCAATGGCAGTTAATTTGGGAGGGTACAGCAAAATTACAAGATGAAGGGTGTATATGCAAAGGTTTTTACTGAAAGTTAGTCAAGAGTGGAACAATAATCGAAAGGGTTTTTGGTCTGAGATTTAGTGTCAAAACCAAACAAATGTAAAAGTGTTAAGACTTAATTTGATTGGGCTTTTTCTTATTTCAGTTGGTGTCTAAGTCTATACTTTAGCATTCTTTTTCCCCCTCACTGTGCATGAGCTGCTGAAAGTGGCACTGATTTCTTCTATTCCTCTTTTTGATAGAATTGCATTTTAGAGCCAATTTTCTTCTTTTATCCAGTAAATTGTATCGCTGGATAACACTGTAATGTACAATTTTTACTCAGCACAATAGAGTGCTCAGCACAATAGATTGTCCTTCCCTCATCTGTTCTCATTTTCCCACACAATTGCCTCTTGCCCACCCGGTATCTCTTCCCACCTGACAATCTGGTGCTGTTTTTTGTAAGACCCTTAATTGAAGCAAAAGAGCGTCAGAGCCCACAAGTGTATCCATCTCTGCTTTTGTGGTATAAACAACAGCTATGGCAAGCATACTAAGTGAGACATGGGAGGCTCAGTCTATCACAGATTTACTTGTAATATTACTGTTCTACTCTGGACACTGAGGGCTCCATTTTTTTCATTTTCTTATGTGTCATGAAGATAATGTTAATTTTGGTTTTATAAAAATATTTTGCCAAAGTGAGAAATAGTGTTTCTATTAACACTTGCACTTCTAAATTGCTGTACGTTTTCTTATTATCCCAACAGCTTTACTCAAAGAAGTTGCAAGCATTTTTGTTTTGAAATAAATCTTATTTTGACCTCAGATGCTTTCAATTAGCTTCTGTCTTTGTTTCATACAAACTGCTTCTGATGAGCAGATTTCTTTGTTTACATGGTTGCTCAGTCCATATTGCCATTGTTGCTGTTGTTATGTGTCATTGAGTTGGACCCGACTCATAGCGACCCCTCCTTGGGTTTCCGAGGCAGTATCACTATGGAAGTAGATTGCCCCATCCTCCTTCCGAGGAGTGGCTGGTAGGTTTGAATCTCCAGCCTTCTGGTTGGCAATCAAGTGCCTTAGCCACTATGCTACCATAGATCACCTAATTTTCTATCCAACTGCCTTTCTCTTACAGTAGAGTTGGCTAGAGCATAGCATATAGTTTTACATGTATTTAAGATATTACCAAGTGAAATATGTCAACATGTTTATTGGATAGAGGTTATTCTCTTCTATACTCTCCCCTCACACCTTTCCTTAACTATGTATTCAGTCACCATTAAAAAAAAATCCCACCTAAAATAGGAAAATGAAGCAACAAAGCCTTGAAATCTAAAGGACCATTAGTAGCATAGTGGTTAAGCACTTGACTACTAACCAAAATGTCAGCAGTTTGAACCCATTAGTTGCATTTATTAACTTCTCTTCTTTACTCACTATTGAAAATATCAAATTATATTCCAAAGGGAAATGTCCTCTACAATTAACAAAAAAAAACATTAAATGAAGGCATTAAAATGATACATGTATGTGTGTTAATACTGGACGTGTAGATTTTGCTTTATAAATGGAAATTGTCTTTAGTTGTTGACTCTATTGTCATGTATGTAATCAAATATTTACAATGTGTCCATTTTAGGCCAGACATTCTAGTCCACTAATTACATTTTTTTCCCCTGTAAAGAGATGCACTCCTTTGCGCTCTCATATCTCAGAATTTATTTCAATTAGTATGAAATTTTCTGACAAGAATAGTCATCTCTTCCACACCTAGAAATGTAGAGATAGCAATATGGAGCCAATCAATCTGAACAAATTTTTTGAAACTGAGTGGTAAAAACTCATAACTACATCAAAATAAGGAATGGTTGGGAAACTAAAACAAATAATTTTATTTATAGTATATATCTGATTTATAATATTTAAAATAAATATTTCAATATATCTTTGATTGTGGTGCCTCAACACAATCAATATTTTAAATTGTCTATAATAGTAAGTGTGCTTCTAGAAAATATGGGTTGATTTTAATGGAATTTTTATATAAACATATATTTTTTATAGTTATGAGAATTGATGTTTTCAAAGTCAATCTATCTTACAATCCTTCCTTGATGAGAATAAGCACTTACATTACAATGAGAAAATGTGCTCTCTTTCAATCTTCCTATTCATTCAACAAAAGAAAAGTTGATTGTTTTTGATATTTGCTCAGTAGAATGTTTGATTCACCTTTTAAATCTTTGAGAATCATAACTTTAAAACTTCCACTTGAAAAGCACTTCTAAACTTTGCTTAGAAATATAAATTATTCATTCGTAAATTGAGTTGAAAAGTTATCTGTATGGATAGCATGCCTATTTTACAAAGCTTTCTGACAAACAGACCTTAGGTAAATTTTAGCAGTGATTTTTTCATTTCAAAGCCCAAGCAAAATTGGAAGAAAATAAAGTTTATCTTTCTATCATTCCACCTCCCTTTCATGCAACTGGCCTTTTTCTTCAGCCATTAATTCCTATTTGCCTCGTTCTGTCTTCAAATTCATTAACAGTCTACCCTCCCTGAGATTGAATGTATGATTTCTTTGTGATGTGGAATTTTAAATGCTCAAAAGAAATCCTGTACTTTTAGGCATTAACAAGAAATAAAGATTAAAAAAAAAAAAAAAGATTTTATTTTTGATTGAGAGACTGATGCCTTCAAATCAAAACTGTATAGGGCGTTTGGTAGGGTTTGACTGCAAGGCCAAATCTAGTCTATGACTATTTAATCATTAGCAGTACCAGTTGCTGTCAGTCAGTTCTGAATCATGACAACTGATGTGTTTAAATCTAGAACTGTGCTCCATAGGGTTTTCAATTGCTGAGTTTTAGGAAGTAGATCAGCAAATTCTTCTTCTGCGGCATCTCTGGATGAACTGAAACCTTTAAACTTTAGTTCAGCAGCCTAGCACATAAATCATTTGCACAAGTAGAGGCTCCATTTAACCATTACTGTTGTTGTAGTTCTTGTTAGGTGCTCTCAGGTTGGTTCCAACTCATAGCAACACTACCTATAACAGAATAAAACACTGTCTGATCCTGCACCATCTTCAGAATATTGGCTATGCTTAAGTCCATCATCGCAACCACTGTGTCAATCCATTGTATTAAAGGTCTCTCCATTTTTCGCTGACTCTGTACTTTACCAAGCATGATATCCTTCTCCAGGGAATTATCCTTTCTGAAAACATGACCAAAATACATGACATGAAGTCTGGCCATTCTCTAAAGAGCATTATGGCTGTACCTCTTCAGAGACAGATTTGTTCATTCTTCTGGTAGTCCATGTTATGTTCAGTATTCTTCCCCAACACCACAATTCAAATGCATTAATTCTTCTTTGATCATCATTTATTTGTCCAACTTTCATATTCATATGAGGCTATTGAAAGTACCTTCAATTCTGATGCTGTGTTCTTTTTCATATGGTCCAACTTCTTGGTGGTTGTGGTGTAGTAAATTACATGGTATGGCTTTTCTAGCCATAGTATCTGTAACTCCCACTTTGCCATGAGCAACTGAGTAGCTGATTGTTAAAGTTATCCACCTGAAGTAATCTTTTGGGAAGTTCACACTCTCTCAGAGTGTGTAGAATTCTGATGTTGGCATTGTTAGCTTTGTTGCTCTGCCAGGCTTAAAATGAACCCTCTTAGCGAGCTCTGGTGGCATTGTGCCTAAGGCATTTGGCTGCTAACCAGAAGGCTGATGGTTCAAACCCACCAGCCATTCCTCAGAATGAAGGTTGGGCAATCTACTTCTGTAATGATACTGCCTCAGAAGCCCAAGGAGGTGTCGCTATGAGTCAGATCTGACTCAATGGTAGTGAATTTTTTATTTTATTTTTTCTTTTTCTGGTAGAGGCATAAGGAGTCTCTCTGACTGCTGGCTGAGAGAGACATGCTGCTGAAAGAGACATGATGCTGAGAGAGAGACATGAGAAAGATGCACTGCTGAGAGAGAGACCCAGGAGACATATGCTACTGAGAGAGACTGAGAGAGATGGTTGGCTGCTAATAGAGAGGCCCAGCTGCTGAGAGAGACAGCCAGCTGAGAGATACTGAGCACATTCCTGAACTTGAATTGTAGCCTGTTGGTTCTCTAGTAAATCCCATAATCTTTGAGTTCTCTTTGGCCAGTGCAGTGAATTATCAAACCCAGCAGAGAGGTGGTGGGTGAAGTGGGAGAGATGGTTGTTGTTAAGGTTAGTAAGAGGGCTGGAGAGGGGCAGCATGTCATTAGAACAAGAGTCATTAGAATAAGCTCATTAGAAGAAGGGTTGTTGATGATGATTCTGTCTTCCTCTTGTGGAGTTAGAGGAGGTTAGAATATGCCACTTTCTTGACCCTTTAGCAGTGGTGTAGTGCCTAAGGCATTTTGCTGCTAACCAAGTGATCAGTAGTTCGAATCCATCAGCCTCTCCACGGAAGAGAGATGAGGCAGTCTTCTTCCATAAAATTTACAGCCTTGGAAATTCAATGTGGGTCACTATAACTTAGAATTCACTCAATGGCAGTGGATTTGTTTCTTTTTTTTTCTTTTTTTAAATACAGATTCAATGAGTGTGATGAAAGGATACAATCCTGACGCACACTTTTCCTGATTTTCAACCACCCAGTATTCCCTTGTTCTGTTCCAACTGCCTCTCAATCTATGTACATGTTATCCATGAGCACAAGTAAGTTGTCTGGAATTTCCATTCTTCACAATGGTATCCATACTTTGTTGCAATCCATGCAGTCCAATGCTTTTGCATAGCCAATAAAATATTTAACCATTTGTATTCTGCTAATATACGCAAACTGAAGAAAAAAATGTTAATAACAAGTATATAAAATGACTTTTTATCCTTCCATTCAAAGCAAATAATTTTTATGAATTTCATGTCTAATTTTTTTTTTTCCTACACATACAAAAGCACATGAAGAAGATATACATAGTACAATTGACTTTAAGGTAACACAGTACATTTAACATAATAATATAAACTTATTTTAGGCTAATACATATTCTTATACCATGTATTTATTGAATCAGTGTATCTTATATACAATAAGGGAGCTCTGGTAGCATAATGCCTAAGGCACTTGACTGCAAACCAGAAGGCTGGAGGTTCAAACGCACCAGTCACTCCTTGGAAGGAAGATGGGACAATTTACTTGCATAGTGATACTGCCTCAGAAACCCAGAGAGGAGTCGCTATGAGTCGGGTCCAACTCGATGGCACATAACAACAACAATAACAACATATGCAATAAAGCTTGAGAAAAGCAGAACCTGTGTTTTGGCAACCCTAATATGAGGAAGTTCAGATATGAAACCTGGAAACAGTTTTAAGAAATAAAAGACTCAGAGATAAAGGCTCAGTCTTCCACTTACTTTTGCATTGTTACTATTTCTATGTGTGTATTATGAATCACTACTATTATCTGAGTATGACTATTCTTACCATTTTTTTGCCTTTTTTTGTTCAATTTTTTTTATCCTGCAATAATATCCATTAACTTAGAAGAAAGCAAGAGATATTAATGCATTCCTTTATTTTCATTTAAATCTAGCAAAGCATACTTTTGTTTTTACTTGGAAAAGTTTCATCTTCCTTCTGATCTTTAATTTTTATTTTTTGCCTTAGCTATTTGTAATGTTAATACCTATTATTA
Source organism: Orycteropus afer afer (assembly GCF_000298275.1). Taxonomy (NCBI): domain Eukaryota; kingdom Metazoa; phylum Chordata; class Mammalia; order Tubulidentata; family Orycteropodidae; genus Orycteropus; species Orycteropus afer. The sequence goes on along the minus strand of NW_006921704.1, from coordinate 9,054,885 downwards.
CAATTTTCAAAACCTACTTCATTTTCTTAAAATTATGTCCTTCAAAATTTCTTGTTTTGCTTAAACAACAGAGAAGTATTTCCACCTTTAAAATTCAATGTGTGCACAAAGCCAAAAATCTTCTCATGTGTTTTTACTGAAGTGTGTTAATTTTATCATAAAATGATGTTGAGAGTTTCATTTCTTTTGTTTGAAATATTTACATTTCTGAGAATATAAGATCACAAGTTCCTTAATTTTTATAAAAACTTAGTCCTTTTCCTGCTTCCTTTGTTTAAAAAAGCCTTCCTTCACAGCCATGGGGAAAACATTGAGAAATTTATCTCTGAAAGAAAAGTTTGACATTATCAAAATGATAACCAAAACAAAAAAGATTGCCAATGAAGCTCTAATTAAGTTCAAGTGTGACAAAATGCAAATTTACTCAATTATGAAAGAAAAGGATAAAATAATTGAGAAATACATGAGCAGCACCAACATAAATATCAAGGAAGAAAGGGATGGAAATTATGCAAATAATAACAAATCTGTGTTTGAGTGGTTGCTTCAAGCCTCCACTAATATGTTCCCATTTCAGGACCTATCCAAGCAAGGATGAGGGAAATGTCAAAACCTTTAAAATTGATGGATTCACAATTTCTAATGGTTGGCTTTAAAGATTCAATAAGTGTGGTGAAAGGAAAAAATCCTGTTACGCACTTTTCTTGATTTTCAACCACCGAATATCCCCTTGTTCTGTTCCAGTAACTGTCTCTTGATCTATGGTTACACATTATCCATGAGCACAAGTAAGTGTTCACTTGTAATGTAGCTGGTGGGGAGTACAACAAAGTTGACAAAGGCATTGTTCAATACCAGTTCACAATACTAAAACAGATCATGAGGTGATATGACCCTCAAAATACTGCAAATAGCAATATGACTTCTCTATTTTACAGGGCAATGCCTAAGAAACACATGGAGATACAAAGGGTGGGGTAGGGCAATACTTGTGAGGTCGATTATCAGAAAAATGCCTTACTATCCTTTTGACCACATTTGCAGATATGATATTTGAGAAACCATGTGTAATTGGAAAGAGCAAGAAGACACAGTTCTTCAAAAATATTGAAATTAATCATATTTCAGTAAAATAAAGTGGAATAAAGAAGTTGATATCATGTGAATATTTTAAAAAGAGATTTTAAATAAACTAAACAATAGCATAATCAAAAATTAAAGCATTCTTTTATTCATTGACAATACTATTTGTCACTGGTCTCAGCTCTGTCCAACATTAAATTAATTTTTTCCACTATCCAAAATGTTGGTCTTAAACCTCTGGATAATGGCATCATTCAAATAATAAAGTAAACTCCAGGAACCTATAGCTCACCAATATCACAGATTTGGGGAAAAATCAATTGATTGTGTACTCTGGTAGTATACTGGTTAAAACATTTGGATGTGCAGTGTAGTAAATTACTTAGTATGGCTTTTCTACCCATAAATCATTGTAAACTCAGTGGTGGAATGAACAACTGAGGAGCTCCTGATTGTAAATGTTATCCACATGGCATATTTCTGTTGGGCGTGGCACAATACAATGTTCTGGGATGTTCCCACTCTCTCTCAGATGCTTAGAGTTCTGATGTTGTGATTGGCTAGTTTGACCACCCTGCTGGGCTCAAAAGGAGGCCTCCTAGAGGCAGATCTCTCTTTCTCTGACTGCTGGTTGAGGAAGACATGCTGCTGAAAGAGAGACGTGCCCTGGAAAGAGACACGTACTGCTGGGAAAGAGATGCAAGAGACATGTGTTGCTGAGTAAGACACCGAGGGACATGCACTGCTGAGGGAGAGACTGTGAGAGACTTGGCTGAGAGACGGTGGGCTGAGAGAGAGACTGAGTGTTTTTCCTGAACTTGATTGTAGCCTGGTGCTTCCCCAATAAACTCCATAATCTGTGAGTTCTGTGTGGCCACTGCAGTGAATTATCGAACCCAGGAGAGAGGTGGTGGGTGCTTTGGGAGGAACAGTTGGAGAAAGGGCTGGAGGGAGGCAGCATGTCTGGTCTTGCAATAATAGGCCTTGGGCTATTGATGGTGATTCTGCCTTCCTCTTGTGAGATTAGAGGTCAGAACATGTGTTCTCCTTGCCCTTTTTGCAGGATGCTAACCAAAAGTTTGGTGGTTACCACCATCTTCTCTACAGAAGAAAAATGAGGCAGTCTGCTTCTGTAAAGATCTATAACTTTGGAAACCAAATGGGGGTAGCTATGAGTTGGAATCAATTTGATGGCAGTGAGCTTGGTCTTATGGAATGTAATTTCATTTTTTCAGTCATAAATCAAAATGATTAAGGAAGAAACTATAAGGAGGTACTTTAAGAACCATTGTTTCCTGTTTGGTGTAGATTGACAATTGACACAGTGGTTGTGATGATGCTCAAGCATAGCAAGGATTGTGAAGATGGCATAAGACTATGTAGTGTTTTGTTCTGTTGCACAAAGTATTGCTATGTGTTGGAGCCAACTGGATGGCACCTAACAACAACAAAGCTATAAATTACTATGAAGAGCTGGCACCTAAAATACTTTGCTTGGCTTTGATTAAGATTTTAATAGGAAGCAATGGGAGTTCCAGTAATATGGTGGAATTGGCAGACAAACTACACAGACCCTCATCAATGAAGAAAAGAGAGGAACTGATTAACATATATGCAGAACATAATCCTGTAGCCCTGAGCTTTGAAAGGAAGGATACAGAAGTGGACTACATTCCAACGAGTAGAAGAACCTGCATGAAAACAACAAAAAAAGGAGCTATATGAAGCTGTAGTCTGTCAGCAGTCCTGATAACATGGACAGCTTGAATATTGCCAAGTGGTGTTAGGACCTAAGAATTAACTTAAAAATTGTCCCTGCTAACCAGGGGCTGCACAGAGAACTGCACTGTGAGTAGTGAATATGACTGGAAGAGATCCCTATTTGTACCCATTCCAAAGAAAGGTGATCCCACAAAATGTGGAAATTATTGAACAATATCATTAATATCACATGCAGGTAAAATCTTACTGAAGATAATACAAAATTGGTTGCAGCAGCTGATTGACAGAGAACTTGCAGAAATTCAAGTTAGATTCAGAAGAGGATGTGAAACAAGGGATTGTTGTTGTTATTATGTGCCATCGAGTCGGGCCTGACTCATAGCAACCCCTTCTTGGGTTTCCGTAGCTGTATCACTATGGAAGTAGATTGCCCAACCTTCCTTTCAAGGAAACAAGGGATATCATTGCTGATATAGATGGATCTTGGCTGAAAGCAAAAAATACTAGAAAGATGTTTACTTGTGTTTTATTGACTCTGCAAAAGCATTTGAATGTGTGGATCCTAACAAATTATGGATAACATTGAAAAGAATGAGAACTTCAGAACACTTAATTGTGCTCATAAGGAACATGTACATAGACCAGGAGGCTGTTATTCAAACAGAACAAGGGGATACTACATGGTTTAAATCAAGAAGGGACTGTGTCAGGGTTGTATCCTTTCATCATAATTATTCAATCTGTATGCTGAACAAATAATCCCAGAAGATGGATTGTAAGAAGAAGAATGTGGCATCAGGATTGGAGGATGGCTTGTTAGCAACCTGAGATATACAGATAACACAACTTTCTTGCTGAAAGTGAGGATGACTTGAAGCACTTCCTGATGAATACTGAACAATACAGTCTGCAGTATGGATTACATCTCAATATAAAGAAAGCAAAAATCCTCACAACTAGACCAATAAGCAGCATCATGATAAATGGAAAAGACTTTATATTACTTGTTTCTACAGTCAATATCAAAGGAAGCAGCAGTCAAGACATCAGAAGACATATTGCAATGGGAAAATCTGCTGCAAAAAAACTCTTTCGAGTGCTGAAGAGCATAGATGTCTCCTTGAGGACTAAAGTGCATCTATCCCAACCCTTGGTATTTTCAATCACCTCATATGCATGTGAGAGCTGGACAATGAATAAGGAAGACTGAAGAAAAGGTGATGATTTTGAGTTAGGGTGTTGGCAAAGAATACTCAAAGTACTGTGGACTGCTAAAGAACTAACAAATCTGTCCTGGAAGAAGTGCAGCCACAATGCTCATGAAGATAGTGTTACAATTCCTCAACTGAATTTTCTTGTACTTGTTAATTGTCTAGTCTAATAGTAGTATGGTACTGGCAGAAAATGTGACAACTTGGCTGGGCCTGATGTTGAGTGCCTGTTCAGTTAAATGTATTGATAAACCATAATGAGACTGGTAATCAACTCATCAACTCCAGAGTGGAATCTGCTGTAGGCAATGAGTAGCTGTTTCAGGTATATGGTCTGCTTGTGTGAGAAAGGTCTCTGAACTTTTTGGCATGCTTGCACCCTACATGTAGCTGAGTCTTCCTTTAACAGCCTGCCATGTTTTCTGCTGATCTTGAGATTGTTTAACTAGTGCTCCTTCTGTATTGCTCGATAATCTTGAAATGATGCCATTTTACTTGTCAAATTTGGGTTAGTCAGCCCCAGTAGCCAACAGCTATAAGATTTAAAAGAAGCCTCCAGCAGAGAGCAAGAGGCAGAGCTGAAGCCAAAGCTTAAGGGACTTCACCCAGCTCTTAGAGCCAGCACTTCGAACTTGGACTTCTAGCCTCCTAAACTGTAAGAGAACAAACTCCTGTCTGTTCAAGCCATCCACCTGTGGTATTTTCTGTTAGAGCAGCGCTAGAGGACTAAAACAGTAGTCATTAAACATCTGTGCCCTCAGGTTTTACTTTAATCTATAAAAGAAAATAAAAATGGTACCCCTGCCCTCATTTTACTTTTATGAATAAATGAAATATTATGTGTAAAGTGCTGATATATATCAAACATTTGACTCATAGTGACCACTCTCTGGGTTCCCAAAGAGGTATCTCTATGGAAGTAAATTGACCAATCATTCTTCCGAGGAAAGAAGGGTATGAATCGCCAGCCTTCTGATTAGCAGTCACATGCCTTAGGCACTATGTCCCCAGAGCTCCTTGGAATAGAGTAAGCACTTGATAAATTTTGGCAATTTTTATTCTTTTTCAAATTGTGATTCAAATTACTACACTTTCCTACACTCCCTTTCACTTCATATTGCTATTTCTCTATTCCTGAAAGATTGCAATGCTATCTTAAATATAAGTTATAGACCAAAATTTTCACTGGTGCTGTATCCAGTACACGTGTTTCTTAAATTCTTTCTCCATGTTGACACACACTTTTATTTTTTTGTTTTGTTTAAATAGAATGCTTCCCTAGCTTGGTCATTATCTTGCACTTTAATACTTTTTTTGTTCTCTTACTTTTGGACCTCACCTAAGTAGTCCGACTGCAAACAAAACAGTTCTGGACTCAGATTTCAGCATAGGAAAGGAAAGTGGTGAAAAGCAGAAGGTCTTGTGGCCATTGTTTTGTCTGAAGCTTAAGTAGTTATGGCAAACAGATGCTTTTCTTGGCCCAACCCCAATGTCAGAGTTCTCTGTAACGAACAATGAAGCCCATTTATATTCTGTTTTGCACTGGAACCTTCTTAGAGCTTCTCACATTAAAAAAAAAAAAAAAAAAAAGTTACTGTACCTAAGCCAGAATGTGGTATTATTATTCCTTCTTTCACTGGCAATAGGAGTATAGTTACCAGAATTTTTCTATATTTAATATCCTGATTTCTTTACTATTCTCCAGATTTCTTTAAGCATTACTGGCATTTATTTAATTTTTTTGTTCAAGTTCTTTAGCAGTATGGGATTATATTTATCAGAATGAAGAAATGGTAGCTTAGTTAGAAAGTAGATCCTCATTTTGCTTGTCATTTACTGGAGTTTCTTTCCCTGTTATAAGTGTTTATTTTAAGCAGCAATGATATAAACTTTATATATAAAACCAAAATCCAAACTCACTGCCATCGAGTCAATTCTGACACATAGCGACCACTCCTTGGGTTTTCCAGGCAGTAGTTCTATGGAGCTCTGGTAGCGTAGTTCCTAAGGCACTTGACTGCTAACCAGAAGGCTGGTGGTTCAAACCCACCAGCCACTCCCCAGAAGGAAGTCTAGGCAATCTTCTTCCATAATGATACTGCCCAGGAAACCCAAGGAGGGGTCACTATGAGTCAGGCCCGACTCGACGGTACATAACAACAACAGTTCTATGCAAGTAGATTGCCCAGTCTTCCCAGGGGTGGCATGGATTTGAAATGCCAGCCTTCTGGTTAGGAGTCAAATGTCTTAGGCACTATGCCACCAGTGCTCCCAACTTTTTGGTGGTATTTGACTGTTAACCATAAGGCTGGAGGTTCAAACCCGCCAGTCACTCTGGTGGTGTAGTGCCTAAGGCATTTGACTTCTTCTCGATAGAAAGATTGGGCAACCTGCTTCCATAGAGATACCACATTGGAAACCCAAGGAGGGGTCACTATAAGTCAAATCAACTCAATGGCTGTTATTGTTGTTATGTGCCATCTAGTCATCTCCAACTCATAGCAACCTTATGCACAGCAGAACAAAATGCTGCCCAGTCCTGTGACAGCCTCACGATCCTTGCTATACCTGAACCCATCATTGTAACCACTGTGTCTATCCATCTCATTGAGGGATTTCCCCTTCTTCACTGACCCCAATTTACAAAACATGAGATCCTTCTCCAGGGAATGGTTCCTTCTGACAACATGATCAAAGTAGGTGATATGATGTCTGGCCATTCTTGCTTCCAAGGAGCATTCTGGCTGCACTTCCTCCAGGACAGATTTGTTAGCCCTTTTAGTGGTCTATAGTACTCTTAGCATTCTTCTCCAACACCAAAACTCAAAAGCATCAACTCTTCTTTGGTCTTTTTCATTGTTCAGCTCTCACATGCACAAGAAGCAACTGAAATACCATGGCTGGAGTTAGGCACACCTTAGTCTTCAAGGAGACATCTTTGCTTTTCACCACTTGAAAAAGGTCTTTTGCAGCAGATTTGCCCAGTGCAATATGTCATCTGATATCTTGACTGCTGTTTCCATTGGTGTTGATTGTAGACCTAAGTTATATGAAATCCTTGACTTCAACCTTTTCTCCATCCACCATAAGGCTGTTTATTAGACCATTTGTGAGGATTTTTTTTTTCTTTATATTGAGGTGTAATCCATACTGCCAACTACATTGTTCAATCTTCATCAGTAAGTGCTTCAAGTCATCTTCACTTTCACCAAGCAAAGTTTTGTCATCAGCACATCACAGGTTGTTAATGAGTCATCCTCCAATCCTGACACCATATTCTTCTTCATATAATCTAGCTTCTCCAATTATTTGTGCAGCATAAATGTTGAATAATTATGGTGAAAGGATACAACCTTGACATACTCCCATCTTGATTTTGAACCATGCAATATCCCCTTGTTTTGTTTGAATGTTAGCCTCCTGATCTAGGAACAGGTTCCTCATGAGTACAATCAAGTGTTCTGAAAATTCCCATTCTTCTCAATGTTATCCACAATTTGTTATGATCCACAAAATCCAATGCTTTTGAAAGTCAATGAAACATAAGTAAATGTCTTTCTTGTATTCTTTTCTTTCAGCTAAGATACATCTGACATGAGCAATGATGTCCCTCATTTCACGTCCTCTTTTGAATCCAACTTGCATTTCTGAAAGTTCTCTGTCAATATACTGCTGCAACCATTTTTTAATTATCTTCAGTAAGATTTCACTTGCATGTGATATTAATGATATTGTTCAATAATTTCCACATTCTGTGGGATCATCTTTCTTTGGAATGGATACAAATATGGATCTCTTCTAGTTAGTTGGCCAGATAATTGTCTTCAAAATTTCTTGGCATAACTGAGTGAGTGACTCCAGCAGGGCATCCATTTGTAGAAACATCTCAATGGGTATTCCGTCAAATCCTGGAGACTTGTTCTTCACCAATTCCTTCAGTGCAGCTTTGACTTCCTCCTCCAGTACCATTGGTTCTTGATACGCCACCTCCTGAGATGGACAAACATCAATCAATTGTTTTTGGTACAGTGACTCTGTGTATTCCTTCTATCTTCTTTGGTGCTTCTTGCATCATTCAAAGTTTGCCCGTAGAATCTTTCAATATTGCCACTTAATTTTTTTTCCTCAGTTCTTTCAGCTTGAGAAATGCCAAGTGTGTTCTTCCCTTTTGGTTTTCTTACTCCAGGTCTTTGCACATTTCATTATAGTAATTGGCTTTGTCTGTGCGAGCTGCTCTTTGAAATCTTTTGTTTAGCTCTTTTATCTTGTCACTACTTCTATTTCTTTTAGCTACTTTCCACTCAAGGGTGAGTTTCAGGTCTCTTCTGACATCTATTTTGGTCTTTTCTTCCTTTATTGTCTTTTTAGTGACCTCTTGGTTTCTTCATGGATGATGTTATTGATGTCATCCTCAATTCCTCTGCATTTTGGTCATTGGTATCTGTGATAGTTGGAGCTGTGTGTCAACTTTGCTGGACCCCAGTTCTGTGTGGTTGTTCCCATGATGAGATCGGATGACTGTGTTCTGAGTGGCCAATCTGTTGAAGGGGAGTTTCCCTAGGGGTGTGGCCTGCTTCCAGGATATCCAGGGACATCCTGGGAAGAGAGACATTCTTCTTCTGTGGATC
>NW_006921704.1:9045038-9045835 GCF_000298275.1 Orycteropus afer afer | reverse complement strand
TCTAACACATTTGGTACCAGGAGTGGTTCTAGAGAGACAAAATCTTAAGGATGGGCTTCCTAGATTGGTTCTCCAGTTTGATTAATTTTGATGACACTAGTGACTCTGCATCTGCTAGTGAAGAGAGCCCTACTAATCCATGGTGTAAAGTGACAAAATTAATATGCAAAATAGCACCACCAATAGATCAAGTACTTGTGAGAAGTCATGCTCTGGGTGATCGGACATTTGATACTTTTCTGCAAATTCATCAGAATGAGGAGTATAAGGAAGCTGGTTGGTTGGTCCTACTTACACTAGATAAATTGGTGAAAGAGCAAGATGTGCTCAAAACTGCTGAGTCTCAGCTTAAGCGCCGCATAAATGACTTCAGTGCTTCCACCTGTGCTCTGAAAGAAAGTCGTATAGCTTCTACTAACAGAGGGGACATAGCTGAACCCAAATCCAGAGTCTTATTGTGAGAGTGGCTGAATTACAACACGAGCTCAATTGCAAACCCAGAACGGTGTCTGCCGTTAAAGTGAGGACATTGATTGGAAAAAAATGGGATCTTGTAACCTGGAATGGAGAGATATGGACAGATTATCAGGAAGATCAGGATATGGAGCCTGTAAATTCTGTTGAATCCCTCCCATCTGAACAGATTACTGTAAAATCATTATCCCCTCTCCCTCAGTTTGAGGGGACTAGCCAAACTGGTCTTGCAGGGTTATTGTGTGAGGCAGAGGCCATGGAAGACATTCATGAATGCTCTCAGGAACTGTCTCAAGCACCTATTCTGGCAGCCAGGTTCATAA
>NW_006921704.1:9040701-9044478 GCF_000298275.1 Orycteropus afer afer | reverse complement strand
ACTGCTGTGATTGCTATTTTATGTAAACCTGATTTGACAGTGGGAACTGCCCTAATTGAACTAAGACAGTTAAATATGATGGGGCTGACTGGACCCCATGGTAGTAGGGGCCAAGTGGCAGCAGTTAATCGACAAAGGCAAGGTGGGTGTGGTTACCATAATGGACAGCAGAGTTGGAACACTAATAAGAATAGTCTGACTCATGTGGAATTATGGCATTGGCTACTTGCTCATGGTGTTCCTTGTAGTGAAATACATGGCAAGCCTACTAAATATTTACTTGATCTGTATAGACAGAAGAATTCTAGGTCACGTGAACAGCAACCTAGATTGAATTGCCAGAATACAGAGTCACGAACTCTCAATCAATTCCCAGACTTGAGTCAGTTTACAGACCCACAACCCCTTGAATGAAGGGAGGCCAGATCCCTTTGAGGAAGGACCCCACTACTTTGCCAAAAATCTGTAATGTCAGTCTTTCTCCTAGCCTTCCCCAAAGGGATCTGAGATATTTTATGAGAGTGACTTCATTGGGGAAAAGGAAATAATCAGTTTTTTTTTTTTGAGATTACCAGACACTGGCTCTGAATTGACACTAATTCCAAGAGACCCAAAGCATCATTGTGGCCCACCAATCAGAGGGGGGGCATATGGAGGTCAAGTTATTGATGGAGTCTTAGTCAAGGTGCATCTCACAGTGGGTCCAGTGGGTCCCTGAACCCATCCTGTAGTGATTTCCCCAGTGCCAGAATGCATAATTGGAATAGATGTACTCAGCAATTGGCAGAATTCCCACATTGGCTCTCTGACATGTGGTGTAAGGGTTATTAGGGTAGCAAAAGCCAAGTGGAAGCCATTAGACCTGCCTCTATTTACAAAAATAGTAAACCAAAAGCAGTACCGCATCCCTGGAGGGGTTGCTGATATTACTGCCACCATAGAGGACTTGAGGGATGCAGGGGTGGTGATTCCCACCACATCCCCATTTAATTCACCTATTTGGCCTGTGCAAAAAACAGATGGATCTTAGAGAATGACAGTAGATTATCATAAACTTAACCTGTTGGCGACTCGAATTGTAGCTGCTGTTCCAGATGCGGTTTCATTGCTTGAGCAAATTAGTACATCTCCTGGTACTTGCTATGCAGCTATTGATTTGGCCAATGTTTTTTTCTCAATACCAATTTTGAAAGACCATCAGAAGCAGTTTGCCTTCAGCTGGCAAGGCCAACAGAATACTTTATTAGTCCTTCCTCAGGGGTATATCAACTCCCCAGCACTATGTCATAATTTAGTCCGTAGGGATATTGATCACCTTTCCCTTCCACAAAACATCACACTGGTCCATTTTATTGATAACGTTATGCTGATTGGACCTAATAAAGAAGAAGTATTGATGACTCTAGACTTACTGGTGAGACATATGCATGCTAGAGGTTGGGAAATTAACCCAACAAAAATTCAAGCACCTTCCACTTCAGTGAAATTTCTAGGGGTCCAATGCTGTGGGGTATGTCCACATATTCCTACTAAAGTGAAGGATAAATTATTGTATCTGGCTTCCCCCACAATTAAAAAGGAGGCACAACGTCTGGTGGGTCTCTTCGGATTTTGGAAGCAACATATCCCTCATTTGGGTGTGTTGCTGTGGCCTATTTATCAAGTGACTCGCTAGGCTGCTAGTTTTGAGTGGGGTCCAGAGCAACAAAAGGCCCTGGAACAGGTTCAGGCTGCCGTGCAGGCTGCTCTGACACTTGGGCCATATGATCTGGCTGATCCATTGGTGCTTGAAGTATCTGTAGTAGATAGAGATGCTGTTTGGAGCCTTTGGCAGGTTCCTATTGGTGAATCACAATGCAGACCCTTGGGGTTTTGGAGCAAAGCCCTGACATTCTCTGCAGATAACTACTCTCCTTTTGAGAAACAGCTTTTGGCTTGTTACTGGGCTTTGGTAGAGACTGAATGCCTAACCATGGGCCACCAAGTAAACATGAAGCCTGAGCTTCCCATCATGAACTGGGAGTTGTCTGACCCACAGAGTCATAAAGTTGGACATGCACAGCAGCACTCCATCATTAAATGGAAGTGGTATATCGGAGATCGGGCTCGAGCAGGACCTGAAGGCACAATTAAGTTGCATGAGAAAGTGGCCCAAATGCCTATGGTCTCCACTCCAGTCACATTACCTTCCCTCTCCCACTCTGCACCTATGGCCTCATGGGGAGTTCCTTATGATCAGTTGACTGAGGAAGACAAAACTTGTGCCTGGTTTATAGATGGTTCTGTGCAATATGCAGGCACCACTCAAAAGTGGACAGCAGTGGCACTGCAGCCTCTTTCTGGGACTCCCTTAAAGGACAGTGATGAAGGGAAATCCTCCCAATGGACAGAACTTCGAGCCATGCATATGGCTATTCACTTTGCATGGAACAAGAAATGGCCAGAGGTGCGATTATATACAGATTCATGGGCTGTGGCTAATGGATTAACTGGATGGTCTGGGACTTGGAAGGAGCATGATTGGAAGATTGGTGATGAGGATGTATGGGGAAGAGACATGTGGATAGATCTCTCTGAATGGGCCAAAGGAGTAAAGATATTTGTGTCTCATGTGAATGCACACCAAAAGGTGACCTCGGCAGAGGAGGACTTTAACAATCAGGTGGATAGAATGACATGTTCAGTGGAAACCAGCTGTCTTTTTTCCCCAGCTACTCCTGTCATTGCTCAATGGGCTCATGAACAAAGTGGCCATGGGGATGGAGGTTATGCATTGTCTCAGCAACATGGATTCCCACTTACCAAAGCTGATTTTGCTACTGCCACTGCTGAGTGCTCAATCTGCCAACAGCAGAGACCAACCCTGAGTCCACAATATGGAACCATGCCTCGGGGTGATCAGCGAGCAATGTGGTGGCGGGTTGATTACATTGGACCACTTCCATCATGGAAAGGACAGCGTTTTGTTCTTACTGGAATAGATACTTATTCTGGATATGGATTTGCCTTCACTTCATGCAATGCTTCTGCTAAAACTTCCAACCACGGACTTACAGAATGCCTTATCCACCGTCATGGCATTCCACACAGCTTCAGATCAAAGGACTCATTTCACAGCACATGAAGAGCAGCAGTGGGCTTCTTCTCATGGAATTCACTGGTATTACCATGTTCCCCACCATCCTGAAGCAGCTGGTTTGATAGAACAATGGAATGGCCTCTTAAAAACACAAATATGGTGCTTGCTAGGTGGCAATATCTTGAAGGGTTGGGTCAATGTTCTCCAGGAGGCTGTATATGCTCTAAACTAGCATCCAATATATGGTTCTGTTTCTCCAATAGCCAGGATTCATGGGTCTAGGACCCAAAGGGTGAAAACAGGAGTGGTTCCACTCATTATTACCCCTAGTGACTCACTCAAAAAAATTTTGCTTCCTGTCCTTGCTACCCCATGTTCTGCAGGTCTGGAGATCTTAGTACCAAAGAGAGGAACACTCCCACCTGGAGACACAATACTGATTGCATTGAACTGGAAATTAAGAATGCCACCTGGCCAGTTTGGCTTCCTCATGCCTCTGGATCAATAGATAAAGAAGGGCTTTACTGTGCTATCTAGTGTGATAGATCCAAGGGGAAATTGGGTTGGCTTTACATAATGAAGGTAAAGACGAATATGTCTGGAATACAGGAGACTCTTTAGGACGTCTTTTAGTACTACCATGCCATGTGATTAAAGTCAATGGAAAATTACAGCAACCCAATTCTGATATGACTGCT
>NW_006921704.1:9037255-9040334 GCF_000298275.1 Orycteropus afer afer | reverse complement strand
GCCAAGTTGACAAGGGGTGGACTGTGATAGCTGGAGCTGTGTGTCAACTTGGCTGAACCCCAGTTCTGTGTGGTTGTTCCCATGATGGGATCGGATGACTGTGTTCTGAGTGGCCAATCTGTTGAAGGGGAGTTTCCCTCGGGGTGTGGCCTGCTTGCAGGATATCCAGGGACATTCTGGGAAGAGAGACATTCCTCTTCTGTGGATCAGGACCCTGGTGTGCTGACTACAACCTTCTGTGAGTGAGCAGTCCACCACTCGGCCTGCAGATCTTGGATTCATCTTTCATTGGAGTCATCAACCAGTGTACTGCCTGCCAGCCTTGAATTTTTTGGCCCCCTGTGGTTGCGGAAGCTCGACGTTTCCTCCAGGGACTTTGGACTTGCTGGTTTCTATACGTTTGTGAGCCATTTTCCTAAGATAAATCTCTATCTATCTATCTATCTATCTATCTATAAGCTTTGCTGGTTTTTGTTTCTCTAGAGAACCCTGTCTAACACAGTATTCAATGCATCAAATATATTCTTTAAATGGCTTCTAAATTCAGGACTATTATCACAGTCATATTTTGGCTCTCATGGACTTGTTTTAATTGTCTTCAACTTCAACATGAACATACATATGAGCAGTTGATAATCTGTTCCACAATCATCACCTAGCTTTGTTTTGGCCAAAGATACTGAACTTCCCCATCACCTCTTGCCACACAGATGTAGTCAATCTGATTTCTGTGTATTCCATCTGGTGAAGTCCATGTGTATAGTCATCATTTATGTTGTTGAACAGAAGTATTTGCAATGAATAAGTCGTTGGTCTTGCAAAATTCTATCATGCAATATCCAGAGTTATTTCTTTCACCAAAACAATATTTTCCAACTACTGATAACTATTCTTTGTTTCCAACTTTTGCATTCCGGTCACCAGTGATAATCAACACATCTTGATTGCATGTTCAATCAATTTCAGACTGCAGAAGTTGGTAGAAATCTTCAGTATCCTCATCTTTGGTTTTGGTGGTTGGTGTGCAAATTTGGATAATAGTAGTATTAACTCGTCCTCCTTGTAGGCATATGGATATTGTCTTATCACTGATAGTGTTATAGTTCAGGACAGATCTTAAAAGAGTCTTTGTGATGATGAATGCCACACCAGTCCTCTTCAATTTATCATTCCCAGCACAGTAGGTCATATAGTTGTCTGATTCAAAATGGCCAAAACCAATCCATTTCAGCTCACTAATGCCTAGGATATCAATCTTTATGTGTTCCATTTCATTTTTGACAATGTACAATTTTCCTACATTCATATTTCATACATGCCATGTTCCAATTATTAATGGATGTTTCCAGCTATTTCTACTCATTTTGAGTCATGCCACATCAGCCAATCGAGGTCCCCAAAGCGTTCCTCTATCTATATCATTAAGGTCATCTCTACTCTGAGAAGTCAGGTCTTCCCCAGTCAAATTTTGAGTGCCTTCTGACCTGATGGGCTCATCTTCCGGCATTATATTAGTCAATGTTTCAGGGCTGTCATAAAGTTTTCCAGTACTATATCAGACAGTGTTTCACTGCTATTCATAAGATTTCCACTGGCCAATTCTTTGAGAAGTGGATGTCCTCTTCCTTCTTCTGAGTCTGTCTAAGCCTGGAAGCTCTGCTGAAACCTCTCCACCATGGCTAACCCTGCTGGCATTTTGCAACACAGTGGCATAGCCTCCAGCCTCATAGCAACACATAATCCACCACAGGATGACAAACTGACAGACAAGTTCATCTCCCTTAGTTATTCCTAACCCATCTGTACCTGCCTACCTCAGGCTCTGGCCTTAATATAGAGCCACACCCAAGCAAAAAGCAGCCTCCAACCTTAATGAAGTGCTACCCCCAAGTGAAAAGCAGCCTCCAAGCCCTGGACCCGCCTACTTCAGGCCCCTGCCTAAATACACAGCCACACCCAACCAAAAAGCAGGCTCCAAGCCCTGGCTTGCCAACCTCAGGCCCTGGCCTAATAAAAAGCCATACTCAAGTGAAAAACAGCCTCCAAGACCCTGGCCTGACTATCTCAGGCCCTGAACTTAAAATAGTGATGACCCCAAGCACAAAGCAGCCTCTAAGCCCTTGCCTGCCTACCTCAGGCCTCAGCCTTAATATAGAGCCACACCCAAGCAAAAAGAAGCCTCCAAGTCCTGGCAGTGAGTTTTCATATATATATTCTTACATATTTATCACAGTTACATTGTAAAAATGTGACAAATTAAAAATTTTTAAATGGTAAAATAAAATAAAGTTTTTTTTGTTGTTATGTGCCATTGAGTCGGACCCGACTCATAGTAACCCCTCCTTGGGTTTCCGAGGCAGTATCACTATGGAAGTAGATTGCTTCATCTTCCTTCTGAGGAGTGGCTGGTGGGTTTGAACCACTAGCTTTCTGGTTAGCAGTCAAGTGCCTTAGGCACTATGCTACCAGAGCTCCTAAAATAAAGTTAATGATACTTAATGTAAAAATACATCATCTTTTATGAAAAACAATAAGCTTAGAGAAAATGTCTCCCACAAACCACAAATTAAACTTATTATCAGCTTATATTTTTGATATATAACATTGAATTAAATTTTATTTTATGAAAATAATATTCCAACAGACAGATGTTTCCCAGGCAGACAGAAAACAATTTAAAAAAAAGAAAAATACAAAACTATTTAGCAAACCTGAAAATGTCCCAAATATTACCAGTAATCAAAGTTATTTTTAAAGTAGATTCTGAGGTGATAGATACTCTGGTGTAGAGAATCACTTAAAACAGCCCTTCTAGCCACTGTTCTCTATGTTATGGCTCTATACCTGTGTTTATGTTCCCATTTTAGGGTGGGTTGTATGTTAAGTTAATGAGACAGGATTACTGTGGAATGTATTTTAAGTCACCACCTTATTAGAGGGTATGAATCCCAGTTCCTACCCTTAGTTTTCCTTGAGGCTGTGGTCTGCCCCCAATATATATTGATGTTTTGGCAAAATTCTCTCTCTTGCTCTGGATCCTACATCTGGTTCATCTTTATCTTACCTCCCTTACCTAGTT
>NW_006921704.1:9030366-9037145 GCF_000298275.1 Orycteropus afer afer | reverse complement strand
ATTTATGTGAAAGTTTACAGAACAAATTCATTTTCCATACAGAAGTTCATATATACTTTGTCTCATGACATAGACTACAATTTCTCACAATGCCACGGCTCCGCTCCCACTTCCTCCCCATAGTTACCTCTTTCCTGTGTCCTTCCCTCCCATGCACTCTTGCCCCCAAGCTTTCTCCCTGTGCAAACATAGCCCTTCTATTATCCCATGATTTATCTCATTAAGGAGTGATCTACCTAATGTAAATATTCAGTTCATAAATGAGTCTTTTGTTTGGCTGGAGGCTACAGGAGTGGTTCCAATTCCAGACCTGAAGAACAGCTAGGGGCCATAGTCTCAAGGTTTCACCAGGCATTATCAGATCAAAAAACCTGGTCCCCCTTTTTTTAATGATTTTGAGTTTTGTTCCACATTATTCTCTCACTCATTCCAGGATCTCCTACACAGATTTTTCCCTCTGAGCAGTTGACAGTGGTAGTCAGGCACCATCTCCTTTTTCTGGTCACATAATATTATACGCTGAGTATCGCATGGTGGACCAGTCACCTAGACTAATTGTTTCCATGTGTCTTTGGTTTGCTTCGTTCTTCTTTGTTCTGGATGAGGAAAGACTCATCATTACATCTAGATGACAGCTTGCAAGCTTTTAAGATCCCAGTTGCTACTTGGCAAAGAACGATGTGGAATGATGTTTTGTGTAGTATGTTATGCCAATCAAACTTGATGTCCCCTGTGACCATGCTTACCTCTAATTCTTGAGATTAGAGCCTGCTGCCTATCATCTTTCCACAGCCTTATGAGCCATGTGCTGTTGTCTGACTTGTTGATTTAGGTTTGTTAGCCCCTGCAACAACTTGAGTGACAGGAATCCTCCAAACTGATGTCTAATCCATGAATTTGGTATTTTCTAGGCTCCACAACCACACAAACCATTTCCTTGGCATTTTTTGAGTTCTGTGAGACATTGTAGCAAATTACAGAATCCAAAGACTAAAGGAGGAATACTGATAGGAGCAGAAGTAGTTGATGTTAATGGAGTAGTTAGAGATCATGGAGTCCTACAGCAATTAGGAAAAGATGGACATTTGGGATATCTTCAGCCTCCCCTCATAGGAAGCAGCTTTGTGCTGGTCCTTCTGAAACACATTATTCATGTAATTGGTGTCAGAATGATAAGGTTTACTGCAATGACCCAGACTCACTTGCATATGTGGTTTTGGGGAAAACAAGGGGGATAAACAGAAAAATTAGAAACCTTTGGTTTCTGGAGAAGATGAAAAAAAAAAAAAAAATGCCCATGGACTGAAGCAGCTGTTGTGTTACAATGAGTAACCCAGGGGAAAAGATATGCATGGGAATTAGAAGTGGTGGATCTAACTCCTGAGGAATTGACTATTTGTATGCATATAGAAATAGAGTGATAAAGAAAGCATAAGACATAAAATTCCTTGGTTTCTGTTATCAGTAATAACTGTAATTGTAGGGGAAAAATGTCTGTGTAGGTGCATATTGTAGCACTGAACCAACCTCAGAACTACATTGAAATCCTCGAAAATTATAAGAGAATAAACTCCTGTTTGTGCAAGCCATCCAATTTGTGGTATTTTTATTAGAGTGGTACTAGGTAACCAAAACAGAAGCATGTCATTGGAAGAAAATACTGATCACATAAAGCCATTCTAGTATGAAAGCCCCTCAACCTTGGGCTTCTGCTCTGCCTCCTACCACCCCCAGCCTACTGGAGCGCAAGGCTTTTCTTCACTCAGACAGCTGCTGGCTGCTGAGGCTGACAAGCTCAAGGTTTACAAGTAAAAAGGCACAGTACCAATGTCACCAAACAACATGGCAGGCCACTAATTCAAGTCCAGATGAAATTCCAAGATCAGTAGGGCATGGCAGGCTGTTGAACAATGACTTAGCTACATGCAGTGTTCAAGCATGTCAAAAGACTAGATACCAATCCCAAAGCTCCTTCTTAAATATGGGAAGCAGACCACATCTCTAAAGCAGCTACTCAGCAGTTCTCAGCAGATTCCTCCATGAAGTTGATTGCCAGTCTCATCATGGGGAATAACTACCACCAGCTGTCCAGCCACTCAACTAGGGCCAGCCAAGTTGACAACAACCTTAACTACCACAGCATATCTCCTGCTGAAAGCTGCAGTCATAGGACCAGTGATGCATCTGCAGGTGCCTAAGCAAGACACTATAACTACACCCCTGACCCTGTGTAGGGCCTGGTGAGATGGATTATGTCTTCCTCTCATCTGACATAGTTGGGATTGATTGTGGATACCACTGTACTGATCACTAGTATTATACTTATATAAATCTACTCAATATGAATAGCAGTGAACTGAGAGGGTTGCATTTGCTAGACTGGTTTTGCTACCAGCAATCTGGACTGGCACAGCAGCTGAACCTGATGACCCTTTCCAAGTGAAAAAGTTTAAGTAGAAATAAATGATAAATGGAAGGAAGGTGAAATAATAGCTGAAAGTAAAGGAATGAATAAATGTAATGTGCAGCAGGGGTAATCTAGTATTATGAAGAAACCTTGAAAGAGACTCAGAGCAAAGGAATAATCTTCTCTCAGTTAAATTGTTTTTGAAGGCCAGAGAGAATGAAACAAAGTCAAATTTTTGGCAAACCTGATTCAATCAAATGGATACCTGCAACAAACTTGAGTGGTTCCTACCTTAGCCACCTCACCCTTCGAACACTTTGCCCTCCTGAAGGACTAATTGATAATATCTGTTTTTGACTGCTAAAATGATTGGTGGGGGGACGTTAATCCTTCAAGTATGAAAGGGCCCCAAGGTGGCTCATGATGGAGGTCCTTATTTCCATAGACAACCCAATCATATAGATATGAGGCAGTATTCTGGAAGTATCCAAAGATATCTATATTAACCTGAGATGGAAGTGGTTGAGAATTTATCCAACCAATCTTCTCAATGTGGTACTACTTAATAATGAACACCTTAATTTCTAC
The DNA here is from genome assembly GCF_000298275.1 of Orycteropus afer afer. Taxonomy (NCBI): domain Eukaryota; kingdom Metazoa; phylum Chordata; class Mammalia; order Tubulidentata; family Orycteropodidae; genus Orycteropus; species Orycteropus afer. Next base: position 9,034,150 of record NW_006921704.1, on the reverse strand, counting down.
TCTATTGTATCAATATTTAAGGGAAGAAAGGTTCCTTTCTTCTTCTTGTGTACTACATTTCCTTTTAGAGAAGATTCAAGTTTTCAATTTTACTTTTGAATACATTTTTAAAAGTTTATTTGCTCAGTTCATTTTATAGATCTTATATGCTCTCTAATTACATACTGATGAAAGTGTGAAAGCATGAGATTGTTTCTATATAGCCACCACTCTGTATGTGATTATATTTCTATATAGCCACCACTCTGTATGTGATTATGTTTCTATATAGCCACCATTCTGTATGTGATTATGTTTCTATATAGCCACCATTCTGTATGTGATTATGTTTCTATATAACCAACACCCTGTATGTGACCATTTTGAATAAGTAGCCATTTGTGCAAAAAGCCTCAGCACGTACTTCACGCTTTAGTGCTTTAGTTACTGGAAAAACCACAAAGAGTCCTAGCTACCCCACACCTAACTACTTCATCGATACCCTCAAACACACTCCTTAACAACAACCAATCAGTAGATAGCACAGACATACCTTACCTAGAAACCCCAGTTGGTGGCTTCAGCCCACTAGACAGAGCCAATCAAGTAGGCACAAATAGCAACTTGGAAAATGTCAACCAATCCTGTAATTTTCTAATTAAAATTTCCTTGTTCCTGATTGAGACCCCTGTATTAACCCCATTACTCCTGAGTTGGGCACTCTCAATCCTGAACCGCTGCATCGGTGACGGTTGAGGGTCCGAGCTCGAGCTTGAATAAACAACCCCTATGCTTTGTCAGTGGAATTGGCTCCTTGGTGGTCTTTGGGGAAACAGGGTCTGGGCGCAACATTTGGGGGCTTGTCCGGGATCCCCAGATACCCCAGGACTCCCGAACCAGGGGGTTGCAGCCAGCTGGTAAGTGTTTAAATGTTTGATGTTTGTCTACGTGTGTTGTTTGGGCCCATTTTCTGTAGAGCTGATTTTGGCCTAAGTGGACGCACAGGTGGGCCGTCAGCCAGAGGACCTAGAAGACATTCCAGGGCCTCCTCTTCTGGAAGGGGATTAAAAAAAAAAAAAAAAACCTTCAACCTGGGGAGGAGATAAAAGTCGTCCTCCATTCTGGGACCTGTAAAGGGACGAAGCGGGTTGCTCCCGCGGTACAGTGTGAGACTGTCGTCCTATTTTCAGTTTTGCTTCCAATCTACGGGAGGCATATTTTGTTGGTCTCTTTGTGTGTTTGTCTGGTTGATATCAGTGTCTTTGGTTTTGTATAATCAGTGGATGGGCGGAATGGGACAAACTGTGATGACTCCTCTTTCTCTCCTGACTGACAATTTTAAGGAAGTTAGACAAAGGGCACACAACTTAAGTTTAGAAATAAAAAAAAGGAAAATTTGTCACATTGTGTAACTCAGAATGGCTAACATTCAACGTAGGATGGCCAGCTGAAGGTACATTTAATCTTCAAATTATTTTAAAGGTGAAAGAAGTTGTGTTCTAGTCCAGCAGGGGACAATCTGATCAGTGGTCATGTATTATCACATGGCAGGATTTAGTGGAAAACTCACCTCCTTGGTTAAAGCCATTGTTACCTCTTTCTAAACAGGCACCTAAACCGGTCCTGGCAGTGAAACCTTATACTGCCCGGAAGAAAGAACCTGAAGTCAAACCTTCGGCACTGACCTACCCAGTCTTTCAGGGTGGGGCAGAGGAAGACCTCCCCCCCCCTTACCAAACCCTTTCAGTAGGTATTGCAGCTGGAGAAGGTGCATTGCCCCAAGTGCCAGATGGCGGCGGGGCAATGGCAGACACAGGACTGGCAGCAGGCACCCGCGGAAGAATGCAACGTGCAGCCCCCTCTAGTGGACCAGCAGATTCCACGGTCTTGCCATTGCGAGCTGAAGGGCCCGCAGACGCAACCAGCAACCAGCAGCTTCACTATTGGCCTTTTGCCACTAGTGACCTGTACAATTGGAAAACTCAGAATGCCAAGTTCTCAGATAATCCCAGAGATTTAACTGACCTCCTAGAGACTATTTTGTTTACTCATCAGCCTACCTGGGACGATTGTCAACAGCTCCTCCAAATTTTATTCACTGCTGAGGAACATGAGAGAATCCAGATGGAAGCCCGGAAATCTGTCTTGGGGGATAACGGGCAGCCCACTACTAATATAGATGTGATTAATGCCACCTTCCCTCTGACCTGTCCTAACTGTGACTACAACATGGCTGAAGGTAAGGAGAGACTCCGGGTGTACCGCCAGACTCTAATGGGAGGTCTCAGGGCAGCCGCAAGGAAGCCCACCAATTTGGCTAAGGTAGGTGACGTACAGCAAGGGGGATGAAAGTCCGGCTGCTTTCTTAGAAAGATTAATGGACGCATTTCGTCAATATACCCCCGTGAATCCAGAAGCACCTGAAACTAAGGTCGCACTAATCATGGCCTTCGTAAATCAAGCAGCCACAGACATTAGGAGAAAATTACAGAAAATTGACAGACTAAATGAAAAAAGTATTCAGGATTTAATGTTAGTTGCAGAGAGAGTTTATAACCATAGGGAAAGTCCAGAGGACCGACAGGCCAAGGCACTAGCGGCAGCCAGTGACCGGAACACTCGGAACCTTGCAAAAATCTTACTCGCCTCAACAACCGGGAGTGCCCGAGAAAGAGAACAGCAACTGCAGAAAATTGCAAAATACCGAGGTAAGGGGGATCCCCTCAAGGGAGGACGCCCTAAACTGAGAAAGGATCAGTGCGCCTATTGCAAGGAAAGTGGACATTGGGCAAAAGAGTGCCCAAATAAAAAGACTCCTAAACCACAGACTAAGGTACTAGAATTGGGAGAACTCAGTGATTAGGGGTGATGGGGTTCGGTCCCCCTCCCCGAGCCCAGGGTAACCCTAAGAGTGGAGGGGACCCCAATTGATTTCCTGGTAGACACCGGGGTGCAACATTCAGTCTTACTTAAACCTCAAGGGAAATTGTCTAATAAAACCTCCTGGTTCAAGGAGCCACAGGAACAAAACAATATTCATGGACTACCCGAAGAACAGTAGATCTCGGTGTGGGATGAGTATCCCACTCGTTCATGGTAATTCCAGAGTGCCCTTATCCACTTCTCGGGAGAGATATACTGACCAAAATAGGGGCACAAATCCACTTTCAAAAAAGAGGGGCAACTGTTATAGACAGTAAGGGCCAGACCATTCACGTGTTAACTGTGAACCTGGAAGATGAATATAGGCTCCACCAGCAATCCCCTCCTCCTCTGTCTGAAGCCATAAAACAGTGGCTATTAGCTTTTCCCAAAGCATAGGCTGAAACTGGAGGTGTAGGGTTAGCAAAACATAGACCACTGGTTTATGTAGAAACTAAACCTGGAACGGACCCAGTCAGTGTCCGACAGTACCCTATGTCAGGAGAAGCCCGAGAAGGTATAACTCCTCACATCCGGCGCCTGTTAAAACTAGGAATACTCCGACCCTGTCAGTCTGCGTGGAACACTACTCTACTCCCTGTTTGGAAACCTCATTCCAATGACTGTAGACCAGTGCAAGACCTCCGAGAGGTCAATAAACGGGTCATAGACATTCATCCTACTGTTCCTAACCCATACACTCTCCTTAGTTCTTTACCCCCGGATCACCAGTGGTACTCAGTCTTAGACCTTAAAGATGCTTTTTTCAGCCTACCACTGGCCCCAAAAAGCCAGGACCTGTTTGCCTTTGAATGGACTGACCCAACAGAAGGCATTAGCAGACAACTGACCTGGATGAGGTTACCGCAAGGGCTCAAAATTT
>NW_006921704.1:9028734-9029311 GCF_000298275.1 Orycteropus afer afer | reverse complement strand
GTGGCTGGGGAACAAACGGAGTAGGTGAAGAGAAAGGTGGACTGAGCTGTGGACTTTTGCCAGGCCAGAGAGTGCCACCATTTTGAAGGTTTAAAAAGCAGCTTGACTATTTTGGATATTTAAAGAGGCAGTGCTCTGGCAGATTTCTGGGGCTTAAGAACACACCCTGCTTTCCAGCAACCCCAAGGACACTCGGGGCCTGCAAGACTGAAAAGATATTGCAGGTTTGTTTGTTTTTTCTTCTTTTTATTTCCCTTTTCTCTTTTTTTGGTTACAGTTCCTGTGTGATTACATGGTGTATTTTACGTCCATGGGCTTTTAGTGTTTCGATGGACAGTCAATTGTAGTTTGTGTCTAACTGAGTGGGAGACAACAACAATCCGCATAGAACACAACCAAACCCACAACTCCTGGGACTTCACTTGCTGAGCGAGAGCCACTTCCTCCATCTCCAGCGGCGGGCCAATGATGAAAGACCACCGGGGGGAGCCTGAGCCACCCTTGGCTTCTCTTCGTGGACGGTTGGCAGAGATCTGGGTACGGCGGCGTCATGATGCCTCAGAGGCAGCAGACCATC
>NW_006921704.1:9020679-9024063 GCF_000298275.1 Orycteropus afer afer | reverse complement strand
CATTGTAAATTTTGGTCAATGACATGAGACAAAGTATATGTGAACTGCTGTATGAAAAGTGAATTTACTCTGTAAATCTTCACCCAAATCCCAATTAAAAAAAAAAAAAAAAGAAAAGAAAAAGGCAAATATTTTTAGAGAATGCAATAGATTTTTCAGACAAAAAGTTAAGATACATAAATGGAGAAAGTGATAGCCAAGTATTTAATAAAGAGCTCTATGTTAAAAAAAAAAAAAAAAAAAAAGAAGAAAGAAGAAAGAAAATAAAGGGGTAGCGAAAGGAGTTATAATCTAGCACCTAGGCCTCTGGAAAAGACCAGTGGCCTATCTCTCAAAAAAATTAGACCCAGTGGCAGCAGGGTGGCCCCTGTGCTTGCGCATAATAGTAGCAACAGCCTTATTAGTCAAAGACGCAAACAAACTTACACTGGGGCAAGAACTATATGTTACCACCCCGCATGCCATAGAAGGGACTCTTAAACAACCTCCCGATTGATGGCTCAGCAATGCGCGGCTCACCCACTACCAAGGACAGTTACTGAACCCAACCAAGATTATCTTTCAGTCACCTATGGCACTGAACCCTGCCACCCTGTTACCGGATCCGGATTTGAGTGCTCCACTCCATGATTGTGTCGACATTCTAGCTCAAGCGCATGGAATCCGAGCTGACCTACAAGACACCCCTTTAACAGATGCCGAAGTTACCTGGTATATGGATGGGAGCAGCTTTGTGTGTGGTGGACAAAGGTACGCAGGGGCGGCAGTGGTGACAGAAACTACAATAATTTGGGCTGAGCCGTTACCGGCCAGAACATCGGCCCAACGAGCTGAACTAATAGCACTAACCAAAGCCCTAACTCTGGGAAAATACAAAAAATTAGATGTTTATACGGACAGTTGTTATGCTTTCGCCACGGCGCATATTCATGGGGCAATTTATTGAGAAAGGGAGCTACTAACTGCAGAAGGGAAGACAATTAAGAACAAAAACGAGATCCTAGATCTACTAGCTGCCCTGTGGCTCCCAAAGAAACTTGCCATCATTCATTATCCGGGCCACCAGAAAATCACCACCCCAATTACCCGAGGCAAAAATCTAGCAGACCAAACTGCCAGAGAAATTGCTCTGTCTACCAACCTGGTATTGACTTCCAACCTACCTGATTCTGGGAGTCCCACCTTACCTGCAAACCCCAGCTACACGGAAGAAGACGTGGAATGGATTAAACAATCACCCGGAACTCAGTACGTATGCAATTGGTGGAAATCAGCAGATCACAAAGCCATCCTCCCCAAAAAACTGGGAGAAGAAATTTTATTCAAAATGCACCACACCACCCATCTAGAAACCAAAAAGATGCAGGAGTTATTAAAATGGGCAGACATAAAAAAATGCTCAATCTAAAATTGAAACAATTGTTTCTGACTGTAAAGCCTATCAATTAACCAATGTTACTAAAAACCCCACGAATCTAGGCTCCAGATCAAGAGGCAACACATCAGGGACTTGCTGGGAAGTGGACTACACGGAGGTAAAACCAGGAAAATATGGATATAAGTATTTGTTAGTCTTTGTAGATACCTTTTCAGGGTGGGTAGAAGCCTTCCCCACCAAATGAGAGACAGCTCATGTGGTGACCAAGAAACTGTTAGAAGACATCCTACCCAGGTATGGTTTTCCTACTATGATAGGGTCAGATAATGGACCAACATTTGTGTCTAAAGTAATACAGGGATTAGCAACTACTCTTGGGGCTAATTGGAAATTACATTGTGCTTACAGACCCCAAAGTTCAGGCCTGATAGAAAGAATGAACAGAACTCTAAAAGAGACCTTAACCAAATTAACCATAGAGACTGGCGGAGACTGGGTGACTGTCCTCCCCTTTGCCCTATTTCTGGTCCGTAACTCTCCTTATAAATTAGGATTGATGCCTTTTGAAATTGTTTTTGGTAGACCCCCGCCTATTGTTCCCAGGTTCCAGTCCAATTTGTTACTTGAAATTGATAATCATGAAATCATTTATTCCCTTCAAGCCCTGCAACAAGTCCAACAGGACATCTGGCTGAACCTGAGAACTCTTTACCAATCTAATTCCCCTCCCGAACCTCACCAGTACCAACCCGGTGATTGGGCGCACGTGCGGAGATATCGACAAGAAACCTACAACCTTGCTGGAGAGGACCTTACATCATGATCTTGACTCTCCCACCGCCCTCAAAGTCGATGGAATAGCCTCCTGGATTCATCATACCCACGCCCGCAGAGCCGACCCAGTCCCTGACCAGGAATGGCACGTCTCCAAGGACTCCAACAATCCACTCAAACTAAAAATTCAGCGATGTGGACCTCGCTAGTAGTACTGTTAGTAACCAGTAACTATGTAAACCCCTCTTCTAGCCCACACACAACCCAGCGACTGACCTGGACAATTACGTTGGCCACAGTGGACGTTATTAGCTCTATTACGGGCAACCACCCCCCCAATACCTGGTGGCCTGACCTGCATGTTGATCTGTGCCAATTGGCAGCTGGATCCTGGGATATCTTAGATTGGGAATCCAACAAAAACGGTACCCCTGAATGTTCAGGCAAACCCACGTGCCAGCGGAGATGTAGTTCTGGAGGAATCAATGGAGTAGGTTGTGGGCACCCTGAACTCCGCCACCAACTCCGTAAGTTACCATTTTACGTTTGCCCCGGGGGGAGAAAAGACAAACCTTTAGCGAACCAGTGTGAGGGGGTATCCGACTTTTATTGTAAAGTGTGGGGGTGTGAAACAACGGGAACCACTTACTGGAAACCTTCCTCAACTTGGGATCTCATCACCGTAGACAGGGATCATTCTGGTAACGGATTAACCGTCAATTCTTGCCATTCATATGGATTCATGCAGAGGTTCCCAGCCAGAGGGAGTATATATTGGAGAAGGTCCATGTATGAGTTTCACTTGTAATCCTATTAGAATCTGATTCACAGAGCAAGGAAAGCAGTATAAATCCTGGGTGGCAGGCCGATCCTGGGGACTTCGGTTGTACCAGACAGGGTACGATAATGGAGTCATTTTCTACATTAGACTAAAAATTGAATCCTGGACACCCCCTGTTGCAATTTGGCCCAACTCAGCGTTAGTCCCACAACCAGTACCCTCCCCACCCTCCAATAATCAATACAGCACGCCAGTCCGAAATTCGCCTCCCCGTGTCACCCCTTCAAGGGGCAACACATGTTTACAAGTTTACAAGAAGACCCCCTTTGGGAAGTTATGATTCAAACTTTCCACTTACTAAATTTAACCCAATCTAATTTAACAAAGTCCTGCTGGCTATGCTATGATATCAAACCCCCCTATTATGAAGGTATTGCATTTGTAGGAAAAT